>NC_056731.1:641522715-641795215 GCF_019279795.1 Protopterus annectens | reverse complement strand
CAGGATATGAATTGCTTTGTATGCCAGATAGGGGTCACCTCAGCAGAGTCTGTATGGAATGGGGTAGAGGGACAGTGCTGTTAGACTATCCGTGTTGGGCAGGTGTTTGGGGTAAGGCCTTAGTGCTTGCAAGACCTTGGTGTGTGGAGTCTGCATGGTCTGTGGTGTGTATGTTTGTGGAATTCTCATGCATTTTTGCCTCTGAGGTGTCCTTTATTTGTTTTTTTGTTTTCTTGCGGACCTCCACTGACATGGGTGTGTGTTGTGTATTTGCAGTGATGTTTACTGACTCCATACACTGCATGGCACCTATGTTACTGCACAATTTGTTCTGGTGTACACATTCTTCATCTGTCTGGCCAGTGGTTCCCCTTCCCCTTATCTGTGTCTTTTTGTCGTTCTGTAGTCCAGTCATAGACTTTGCCCACAGTAGCTGTTATGTATTTGTAATTTTGATGTGAGCGGGGTAAATGCCATAACATCACATGCAAAGTTGTGAACTTCACACCTCTGAGTGTACCTATTTAGCAGGTTGGCCATCATTGCACCATTACATTTGCTGTGGTCCTCAGATGATTTGTATTGCTATATGTTATTATGAGGCTACATGTTGACCAACCTGTCAAACCATCACTGGACAGGCCCATAGGTGACAGTCAGACAAAGGCACACACATGGAGACAGGGTGTTACTATTATTCTGCCACACATAGACAGTTGGGAGACCAGTTTGGTATTTGCTTGCTTTCTCTTATGGGTATGACATCTGCTTCCCCACTGTCTGCCGTTGATGTTTTCACAAGACACTTTCTTGTTTTGCAAATAGTTGGCAGGCAAATGCAATGTTAGGACAAGCAGAACAGATATACAAGGCATACTTGTTCTCCTTCTGGGACAACCTGTCATTCCAGGGGTATGGATGTTGGCCAGTGACATGTTGTCAGTGCTGACATAGTAAGTTGGCAGCCTTTTATGACCTGGCAGTACACTGACTTTCAGGTACCTGCTATCCTACTAGACACCATACTTCCCAACTATCTAGAGCCAGACATCTGGACAAAGCCATAAGTAATTTGTGGACAAAGGCCTATATAGAGAGATCATTGTTAACTATTGGCCTTACAAACCTAGAAAGGTGATACAATAACAGGTTTTGGATTAGCATTCATTTTCCTACAGGGTATGAAGTGTGGAACTACAATCTGTCATTATTTTCTGACTTTAGTGTTTTGTGATTTGCCAGTGATTTGCCGGACAAGCATAATTTCATGATAAAAAGACCATGAATATGATGCAAACCTCTGGACATTCTACAAAATGTTTGTACAGTTGAAGGGTATGGTAGGCATTGTGTAGGTTACTCTGAGCTGTGTACTGTCCATATGTGTGGCCCCATGTCCCTGACCTGTCCAGCTTTCCTGCAGTAACAGATATTGACATCTGGACAGTGTGTACAACTCCTACCGTAGCTGTATTTGACATGCAGAATAGTTGGCACTGCAGTTCTTGGGACATGGACCCTGTCAACTACAGTACTGTACCTAGGCCACTAAGACATGACAGCCAGGAGTAAGTGCAGGCCACATACTGGTATTGACCACACATATACATAACTCATTGACCCCTGCATATTGTGGACATGCAACAAGTTATCCAGTTGATTAGGAGAGCCCTGGGAATGTGTGTTCTGCTGCTTATAACCTAAAAACATTGCTGTTACTGTATTTCTATTGGAACATGTGTGTGTGTGTGTGTGGGGGGGGTGCACGCCTGTCAACTGTCCACATTTGCACAGACCCTGCTGATGTTCCCTTTACAGTTAAGCTCCATTTAGCATAGTATTGTGCCTGTCTTGGAGACTACAGCCATTTCACTAAAGACCATGGTTAAATTGTGATGGCAGACATTTGGGTTTCAGACTTCTTACCCTTCAGAGCCTTACTGCAACTGCAAGACCTGCTGTAATATCACTGTGTAAGTCTTAATGGGCATAGTCCATCATTGTCCCCATTTGTGGGCCTTTTCCAGACATTTCTTTATGGTTTTCTGCAGCTGACTTGCTGGGTGAGGCTGAGGGGTGAATATGTAACCCCCCACACTGACATCCATGCATATGACCTATGACCCTCCCCCAGTTTGTTAGCTTCCCACATATACTTTAGTGAGATTTGTCACCTAGTGGACAACTGCATTCTCTGGGGAAGCTAGTATTGGGCAGACATTTCCTCTTGTCCCATATAGCTGTCAGTTGTCTGCTGCTATCCCAGTAGGCCACCCCATTCCCTTGCATGCATGTAGCAATACCATAGCTATGCTACCACAATGTATTACTCCATTTATTTATTATTAAGAAGACTGACTTATGTTGTGCCTGTGGCAGTTGTGAGTATGGTGCTTGAGGGCTGGCTCTGTCAGATGCATGCAGTACACAGTCTATACATGGTAAGATACAGGTAGTGTGATGTGTGTGGCATCCATTTTAGTGTGTGTGTGAGTCAGAGAGAGGTGTCAGTCCCTGGGTCCCTACAGTGTCAGTGTGTGTAAGCTATGCATTGCCTCTTTGCCAAGGCCTGGGCATACTGGACACGCCTCCGTCTGCCTACAGGAGAAGGCTCAGAGGGTTCTTCTGAGGCTCCCTGTGCCTGTGGGGGCCTTGGCAATGGTGGGCGGCTGTGTGGGCCTTCCCTATGATGTTCCTGCCACAGCTGTTTTTGCAGGATCATATTGTGTAGCATGGCACATACTATGAGCATGTGTGCACATGTGGCTGAATAGTACTGCAGGGCTCCACCAGATATGTCAAAACAGTGGAACTGTGATTTGAGCATCCCAAACACATGCTCTATAATGTTCCTGGTTTGTATGTGTGCCTCATTATGGCATTCTTCAGTGTGTGTGTGTATTTCTGATGGGTGTCATCCACAGTTCCAGTGGATAGACAGAATCCCCCACCAGATGGCCATACACGATGTCCCCCCTGGCAAATGCCTGGTACAGCTGTGAGGCATGCCAGATGTAGGAGTCGTGATAACTACCAGGGCTGCCAGCACACACATTCATGATAATGTCCTGGGCATTGCACATGATCTGGCAGTTGATGGAGTGATAGCCCTTGTGGTTGACATAGACTTTACCCTCTTCACCAGGTGGTGCCTTGATGTGGATCTGCGTGCAGTCTTTGGCACCCAGTACCTCTCTCTGGGTAGCCTGCTACAAGATGGAAAAGATGCATATTACTGATCCTCTCCTCATGGGTACTGGGGAAATATATGTGCTCACCAGCACGTGTTCACATGATATCCAGGAACTGGTGGAATACCCTGGATGCAGATGCCTATGAGACCCTCAGGATGTCCCCAGTAGGTCTTTGGAAGGTACCTGTAGCTAGTATTCTTAAGGCTACACGTACCTTGGTTTCAACTGAGATGGGTTCCCCTCTGTAGGCTCTGAGTCTGAGGTGAGGCCAGCACAGCTCACAGAATTGCTGAAGTAAGTTCTTGTCCACCCTGTAGTGCTCTAGTATATCCAGATCATGTAGCCCCTGGTAGGTTACCCTGGGTCTGAACACTCTTCTCCTCCTCCTCAATCTGTGACAGTTGTTAGCATTATCCTCCTCACCGCCCTCAGCCTCTAGCACATACTAATGTATCAAAGTGACAGCAGCCCTTAACATTTTGGCAGTTAAAATTTCCCCGAGTGTGTACACCAATGGTGCAGAGTTTGTAGGAAAAAACAGACTGAAAGGTGTTTGCATAGTTTATAGTGATGTGCTGCAGATGCTGCCTGTGTGATTGGCTGACTATGATACATTCCACCTGGCAGTTATATTATTTTTACTTGAGTGCCTTTATTCTGCTATTTCCCCTTTTTTCTCTTCCCATTTCCACCTCTTCTAAGCTCAGTGGCTCGCTGCTTACACCACTGCTCAAATATAAACACTTCTGCTGGTTCCTGTTGTTTTTTTTTTTTTTAATTATTTCCATTGTGTTTAAGCCCTGTGGTGTACCCCGCAAACCCCTGCAGCTATAGAAAACAGTTTTGAGCAGAAAGGACCCTCCCAGGAACATGAACACACTCAGCATTTCTTAAAGTAGCTCAAACACACACCCTAGCTTAGCTGTGCTTAGCTAAGGACAAATAGAGGCAGCGGAGCTCCAATGTGCTTACACCAAGCATGACACACACCCTTTTCATGTCTGCTGCATCTACTTCTTACTCTGCAGCATTATAGCTCCTACACAGTTAGTGCAGGCAGACACAGTCTCCCATTTTGCTATTTAATAAATTTAGCTCATTTGCATACCCCACTGCCTTAGTCCCTTGTTACACCACTACACCGGAGTCTTTCTCCTTAGCTACCACTGTTACCTGTTATTGTTTTGGTTCTGCATGCTACCCACTATAATGGCAAAATTCAGATTTCACTTAAAATTTTCTTTTTACATTGTTTTTATTTTCTGCACAGTCTTGTTTGCGTGCTGCTGTGCTATACTTAAATGGCTGAAATTGGCCAAAAAAACCCTTTGATTTTCATAAATTTGAAACTATTTTCCATGCTAACAGCCATATTTATGGCTTTACTTTGAGCTGTCATGCCCCCGTTTTGATTTTTGCAGAAATGTACAGTGTCAGTAACCAAATACATTTCTGCAATGGACACTGCTCTGACACAGATGCCTGCCTGCTTACTGAATTGCTAATTCACCTCATTTGCATGGTTTTCACCAGCAAATGTGTTAATTAGCATTATTCAGTGGTATCCATGTCAAAATAGTGCTGGCAGGCTCATGCACATCCCCAGCCTTGTTTACTGGATCGCTCAGTGGCCATATTCCATGCAGAAGCTGCTACACTATTCTGACATGGAGATTTTCCTTTATCGAATACCACCCAACATCTTTACTAAGTGATGAGACCACATCAGGTAGTCTATATTAATGAAATCAACATAGCCTACCAAAGGATTAATATGCTATTAGAGGAACTGGTTTTGTTCGATCATATTTCCATTGACTTATACAATTTTCTTAAGGTTCAAGCACCAGTGATACCCAAGATTTTTGGGATTCCAAAAATCCATGCCAATATAGAGGACTCACCATTACATCCAATAGTGGCTCCACAAGGTTACATTACTGAACCTTTTGCTAAATTCATCAAATGGAAGTTAAAATTGCTGTTCAATGACTATCTACATATCCTCTGTGACTCATGGGATCTGCTGAACAAGTTGAGACATATTAAATGTTTAGAACATTTTTTCTTGGTAATTATGGACATAAAAAAATGTACACAGTTATACCACATGAACTGGGACTGGAAATGTTTGGAGAATTTATTTCTTTGTTTAAACCTTTGTCTGGTAAACATGCTGATCTCATCTCTGAATTTATGGAACTAGTGTTAAAAAGCAATTATATGCTTTTTGATGGTGAATATCTAAAACAAATGCGGGGCATTGCTAATGCTGTTCTCTTGTGGTGGGAAAAACAAATGGTGTTCAAACTTGGGCATTTTCAACATTGTGTATGTTATTTTCATTTTTTAGATGCTGATAGTTTGGTCAGGTACATTGTCTCAGTTTTTTCATCTATTGGAGGAAACTACATATTTTTAAAGATTTTCTTACAATATTGATGACAGCAAAATTCATTACCTGGACACTGAGATCAGTAAAAGGCCGGATGGTAGGTTTGTTACTGCCTACATTCTGTAATACATTTCTACACTACAAAAGCAACCATACATTTCACCAGAAAAAGGGTGTAATTAAAGGTCAGTTTATAAGGGTATCCAGGATAACGTCAGATGATAATGTTTGTAAAAATGAATTAAAAAAGTTAAAAACAATGTTTTTACAAAGAGAATACCCTGAGGTTTTGATTGACACTTTGTACTCAGAGGTTATCAATGAGAGAGGTCAGAGATTTGCCCCTATATTTATCAAGGGAATGTATGTACAAATCATTCAAGAGACGGAAAATAGTGCTATTAACCAATTAAGAGACAAATGTATGGAAAGATGGGATAATATGGTTTTACATTATTCTTTAGAAGCACCGGACATTTGTCATATTTTGCATAAAATTGAGCAATTTTATTATGTAATGAGGATACAAAATCAGTATTTAACCTAGCTCCCATGTTTACATATACTGTAAGAACCAAGCCAATTTCAAGAGAATATTAGAAAGGCCAACATGAACTTTCTACATGAGATCATGCCAAACATCAAAATGTGGACACTGTAATCAGGGTGCTTATACTGACAATGATCCAGATAAGAAACTTTTTGAGAAAATAAAAAAATGGATCACAAAGGGTAGCTTTGAATGTTTTTCTGATAAAATTGTCTATATTGCTAGATTCTGCACTTGTCCAGCATTTTATATTGGAAATACTGCTAATGCTTTAAAGAAACATATTCAGTTCTTGAAAGGATATTTCTGGTTCAGTATGATGGTGAATGGCAAAACATGTTATTTCACAAAGAAATTCTGTGGCAATTCTGTTTAAATGATTCAGTTTTCCAGGTTTAAATGAAGCAATTTTGATCACAAGTGAATTGTAGTTTAGAGCATCTAAGTTATAAATGTGATTTAGATACATGAATCGAGTGTGAAACATGGAACATTGTCCACAATTCTATTGGCTGATTTTGCATATACAATAATTTTTTTGGTGTTTTAAGTACAATTTTTTATTGTTATGTTCTGCCAATACAAGTATTTTATTGGCTCATTATGAACATAATTATATTGGTTACAACATGCTATTACATAAAGAAATGCTGTGGCTATTTCATGTTAATACTTTAGTTTTTCTAAGTTTAAATGAAACAATATTGATTTATAGTATAATAATTATAACCAGCAGCCCAAGAGGGAAATCTTCCGTTGCTAGAAAATAACTGGCAAAAATAAAGAATGTACAAAAGCAATGGAATGAACCAGGCAGAATCCAGGCAAGAGGCAAAAGCACAAAAGTCAGTGTCGTTGTATAAGCACAAAAGTCAGTAATGCTGTATAAAAGCCCAACAATCAATAATGCTGTATGAAATCATTTGTCATTCATCATGGCAAGGAATCCAAGAACCATGCAAGAAGTCTTCAAATAATGAAAACAATCCACAGGTTTAATAGAAACTGGTAAGCGCTTTCGCTGTAGAGCTTCTTCAGACCAAATACAAACTAAAGGAATCACACTATATATATATATATATATATATATATATATATATATATATACACATATTATCAAAACTTCATACAATCAGAGGCTGTTCAAAGTAATTAAAAAATTAGCAAGTAGCAGATACTTAATTGAATCATTCACCTAAGACGAATGAATACTCATTCATTCAAATTACAAAGCAAGCAAAATAAGTAATACTAAAACACATGCTAAAATAGTTGCACTAAATTCTGTCTAATAAAGAAACAAAAACACACATATATATATATATATATATATATATATATATATATATAGTAAATGAATGGTTACATAATGCTATGCTCTTAAATAAACTGTACTAAACAAGAATGTATAATATATATAAATAAATATATATATATATATATATATATATATATATATATATACATACAAATATCATACAGTCCCAAAAATCATTTATGTAACCTTCTTTTCTTTAATAAAGGTTTAATAGAGGCCATTTCATTAAGGCCTTTTCCTCTGTCAGCACGAAGTGTAACAATCCAACAGGTTTCTCTATGCTCAGTATGTGTCAGAATATCACCTTCTCTAATACTAGGATGAATAATTTCAATGACTCTGAAATTAAAGGTGTGAGTGTTACCTTGTTCTATCACATGCTTCGAGAGTGCATTATGTAAAGAGCTTTTTCTAATATGATATATATGCTCCCTCATTCTGTCATGGAGCACCCTGTTGGTTTTGCCAACATAAAAAGAACTACAGGCTGTGCACTCTGCTAGGTAAACAACATGGGGGGGGGGTCATACAGTTTGCTTCTACTTTAAAAAATAACTATTTTCGAAGATCTGGATGATAGAAAACAATAGATGTGTTAAACATACAAAAATTACAGGTACCACATGGCATAGTGTGCCCCATAACAGGGGTCGTGTTGACAGAATTCCTGTCATAACACAAGAGCCTCCTCAAGTTTTTATGATTCTTGAATCTAAACTTGGGAATATCACCGACTATCCTAGCTATATCATCATCAACTTGTAGAATGGGCCAATGCTGTGCAAAAAGATCAGTAACTTGTCTATAATCACTTGTAAAAAACAGGGGAATTTTAACTTTATTCATGGTGTTATTTTGACCATTGACGAAACCTGCCTCCAAGGCAGGTCCAAAATATGGTCTCGCTGTGGTTAGCCTCAAATCTTCGAGGTCTGACCATTGTTTGCTGATTTCACTAGCAGTATATCCCCTGTCCAATAACTTTCTATGCAAACCAGCAAGCTCGTGCTGGAAACCATCCAAAAATGGATTTAACCTGGAGGCCCTCATTCCCTGTCCTCTGATTAAATTTCTAAAAATATAACCAGGATGCATGCTGGACCTAAATAGAAAGGCATTTCTATGACATGTCTTACGATGTATACCTGTATTAATTGTGTGCTCATCCAACTTTTCAATATAAATGTCCAGAAACTCAATACGAGCATAAGACCAATTGTAAGTAAACTTAAGATAATCAGTTAAATCATTAATAACATTAAAAAATTGTACCAAGTCATCAGGCGACCCTCGCCATAACAAAAACAGGTCGCCGACAAAACGTTGATAAAATAACTCATGTTCCTTAAAACGTGTAAGAGGGAATAACATATTAAGCTCCCAATGGGTAAGAAACATATTGGCGTAGCTATTGGCACACAAAGTGCCCATAGCTATGCCATGTTTCTGTAAATACATCTCATCGCAGAAAGTGAAAAGGTTGTTCTCAAGAACAATTTCTAAGAGAAAACAAATCAAGTCAATTTGCTTCTCAGAATAATCACTATGTGCTGATAAATACTCATGCACATACTGCATGCCCAGATCATTGGGAATCATGGTAAATAATGATTGAACGTCAAAGGTAACAAAAATGACATCACTGACATCAAAGACATCCTTGGTATTTTCATATAAATCCACCAAAAACTGTTTGGAATCTCTTAAAACTGTATGATTCTGACTGATGGCAGGTCTCAGAAACTTCTCAACAACCAGTGAGAGTGGTTCAGTAACCCACCCTCCTCCAGCCACAATAGGTCTCATAGGAGGATTGGTGGGATGCTTATGGACTTTGGGCAAGCCTTGAATTGATGGAATTAATGGATCAGTTACTTTCAAAAAAGAAAATAATTATTCGGTGATAAGTTGAGCAGAAAAAATATCCAAAATATCATTACCAACAGATGAAATAGCATGATGCACATCCCCAATCGAGATTTTATCATAAAAATTAACATCACTCAACATCAAGGTCATGGATTGATTATAATGTGACCTGTCCATGACAACTATAAGCCCGCCTTTATCTGCTGGGCGAATAACAATAGAACTATTATTTTGCAACTGATTCAAAGCTAACCTTTCTGGATATGTAAGGTTATATCGGGTGTGCTTCCTAAAATTACTACAATTATCATAAAAATGATAGATATTTTCTTCAGTCAATTTAAGGTATGCCTCAACCAAAGGATGATTACTAGGAATAAAGCTACTAGGCCTCTTCAAATTAAAATAATGGCCCACTCCATCACTGGGAACAGGTCCTACATCAGAATCACCATATATCAAGCGTGACGTAACATTCCTGTAGAAAACTTTCAAATCTAAGATTGTATCCGACATATTGCTCTTGCAAGAGAGTATAAAATTTAAACCCTTACAAAGGACCCTACATTCCTCAAATGTCAACTCATGTGCAGAGATATTAAGGATTAATGATTCAGTGCCTTCCCCCACATCTTTTTCAGGGTTTGATTCGGATGTGACTCCCCTGAAAATTTGCGCTTGTGGTGCCCTCTGCTGACTGATTGCCCCCTCCCTTGTCCATACGGACTGGTAGGGGAAAAGGGAGTTCATCTATGGTGCCATTCCTGGCTATATTAAAAGTTTTAATGCCAACTGTGGGAAGACTTCTATCCTTCAGTCTAACAACATTACCCGAGTCCTGACCTTTATTATTATGTTTGTTCACTACAACTTTCAGGTACAAACTACCTGCATGATTCACACTTCTAAGTGGCACCGAATTGTCAGACTGCAACCCTAACTTGGTAGTACCAGGAGGAGATACTTGATTGTCCCACATGTCCGTACCATCTCCAGCTACTTCTGCAAAACTTAATACTCTAGTATTAGACCCTTTAACTAAATCATGAGTACGTTCATCACTAACAATATCCCCCACAGACTCAACAGTACATCCATTAGTAGCATCATAATCGCTGCTATCTGCAGCACGATTGACATTAACTTTAACTACGTTATTCCTTGCAAAATTGTCCTCATTATTATGTCTGGTACGTGGCCACATAAAGACGTGGCTGTTCCGAAAGTCATTAATGTCCCTCAAAACTTTAGTTTTCTTCTGATGCACCAGCTTCCGCTCAAACACGGCTACGCCATCTAACAAATTTTAAAAAACATGGGTCAAAACATCATGACGATATTTCTTAATGAGTACATCTTGCTTTATAGCTTAGTTTGCAAAAAACACTTTATGTTAATCACCCGAAAAAGTTTCTTGACTGACAGTATCTACCACTGAAAAAACAAATTTTTTGAAGTCAATACAAACACCAGCATGTTTTTGGGTGATTATAAAACCTGGTTAGAATGCAAAGAATCCTTATGGCAAATTTACTTGAGTGCAGATGTTGCACCCGGTCTAAATGACACCATTAACATAAAGTGTTTTTTGCAAACTAAGCTATAAAGTTTTTTTAAAACTTTATTTTATGGCATTTATTAGAATGTACTAAAAACTTTTTAATTATGTTTTCTACTTTTACTATTTCCACTATATGGATTTTTGTATGTATTTTTTTACATTTATAAAAATTAGCTTTCTTTTTAAATTATGATTATTCAGTCATGTGACTGCTAATTAAGTATTTAAATGCTGTTTTAGGGTGGTTAGAGTGTTTTTCTGATGAAGTTCACAGCATATTAAAGTGAATGAAAGTGCTAACCTTTGGTGTCCGTGTCGTTTGGTCTTGGTTTTCATCAATATGTGTACATGTAGTTTAAAACAGCCCTTTTGTTTTATATATATATATATATATATATATATATATATATATTTTTTTTAAACCAAAAACTTCATTGCTGAGAATCAACTCAGAGGCTCCCCAAAGCCATTAAGCATTATTGTCACTCTGTCTCTATTACCATAGCAACCTGGGAGCATCTGTTTCTGTTAGTGTATCTGTGTACTGCATACCAGAGACTCACAATGCACCTGAAGCAAAGCTTCACTTCACTGCAACTTCAAGCCTAAATTTCCACCCTTTCAGTGATGAAGCAGCCAGGAAAAGAACGGAGAGCAAAGGGATAAGAAAAAAAAAAACTCCCAACAAGCCGCCACAACAAGAGCTAACACATTCTTCCAGCCTTCCCACCTCTCACTCAGCAGATGTATAAACAAACTATACTCTGCCAAAATATTCCAAATCACAGTTTTATCCACCACCTTCCCTTGGATCCAGGCTAAAACACCAAATGTCTCTTCCTAATACACAAGCACCAGTAAACCTTGATCACAAGCCACAACCCACAGCTTCCTGTAGATGAAAATGGCAACATACATCTGCTGCCAGACACAGCTGCATCCACACACACCATGTCAGGCTTAATCAAAGAGCACTCAGAGGTATGATACCTGCCATAATTGATATTAACTATGTTTAGACAGAATAATAATGACATTTGTACTAGCTGCCAGACACGAATGCATCCATGCACACCATATCAGGATTGATAAAAAAGCACTTGAAGCTATGATACCTGCCATAATTGTGTTTGGAAGAATAATAATGGCATTTGTACTAGCTGCCAGACATGGCTGCATCCATGCACACCATATCAGGATTGATCAAACAGCACTCATAGCTGTGATACCTGCCATAATTGATATTAACTATATTTAGACAGAATAATGATGACATTTGTACTAAGAGCTTGCTATTATTATTTAACCAGGATATACATGACATTTGTAAATCATACTTTAACTGAAGAAGGCATTAGTCTCCATGACAGCATTTTTTTTCAAAACACTCTACTGTTATTGCTATTATATATGATGTTAATTTGTTACATTTGAGTCTGAACTCTGATGAATGGTACCTTGAATTAGTTAATTAATTACTTAAATTATTATAAGTAAAATCAATGAAAAATGAACAAGATAAGTATTCATTGAGTTCAAGTAGGGGAATAGAAACTTCTATGTTTGTATTATATGTTGCTTTGTTAGGCTTATATATAACGTAAATAGTCACCCATCTTGACTTACCTTTGTTTGCGAAGAATTATTGGACTCTTTGAACATTCTGAATAAATTATTACTGTTTCTCAGTTGTTTAAGAAACCCTATTGTTTTAAAATAAAAACAGATGACAAGTGATGTACCATATCAGTTGAGATGTAGTTGTAAGAGTTATTTATTTTTTTTGGGACAGCTATCTTGGAATCAGTTTTTTTATTTCTTCTTTCTAGCATCAGTCCAAGGATTTGCTTCTTTTTATCTTTTAAGAGTAGGGCCATCCATTCCATTTCTTCTGGGATAGACACTATGTTGTTTTTGATGAATATAGTAGCTTCTTCTAAGTCATTAAAGGTTCTCATCTCATTGGCAAAAAATATTTTATCTTGGCTAGAAAGATAAATACTTTAACGTTGTTTTGTTTCAACAGTTTTATTATTGGCCAGACCTTTTTCCTTTGTTCTATTATTCTGGAAGAATAATCATTGTCAAACCTTATCAGACTTCCATTGTATTTTAAGGGTGATTTTCTCCAAGCAGATTTTAATATTAGTTCCTTGTACAGAAATGAAAGAAATTTTATAAGTATGAATCTAGGTGGAGTATTTGTTGTGTTAGAAGCAGGTTTCCTCAGTGCTCTATGTGCCCTTTCAATTCCAAATTAAAGTCTTTCTTTCTTTCAAGTCTAAAAATTCAGGAATCCAGGTTAAGAATGAAATAATGTCTTCTCCTTCAGTGTTTTCAGGCAGAACAAATATCCTTATGTTGTTTCTCCTTTCCCTGTTTTCTAAGTCATCTATTTTGTTAATCAGCCATGTATTCTGTTTAAGCAGAAATTCATTTTGGAGTTCTTCCTCTTTGAGTCTCCCTTCAATGCCATTTAGAGAAATCTCTATATTTATTATTTTGTAAGGTGTTGCTGTAATAGTTCCTTAAGAGTATCAGTCTTTTTTTAAGAATTTAATTTGAGGTTTTCTAAGTCATTTTTAAAGCCATCCATCTTCAAAGATAGTTCCAGTAAGGTAGATGTCATCAATTGCAGTTCTTTTTTCAAAGCAGCATCTGGATGAGAATTCCTTGAGTTGTTCATATTCAGTGACTCAATATATCTTCAAGTTACTTGACAGGAACATTTTTTGTATATCTCCACCAAAATTGATATTTATGCAGTTTAATAGTTTATCTATAGATTTATGATGCTTTAAACTTGAAAATAATAACAATTTCCTATATTACTATACTAGTTTATGGAGCTCTCAAAATTCACTGCTCTCAGTTGGCCATCTAGCCTCCGCTTCCATTCTTCAAAAATCTAGACAGTTGAGAGGTATGGCTAATGAATATGGTGTTTCTTTTAGATTTAACAAAGGCAAAATTCATTACTTTGGACAAATTAATCTTTGCAGTCAGCATTTCTGAAGGCAACAATCTTTTTAAGTAGTTAAGGAATTTAAATATTTAAGTATTACTATCAGTAATATACCTGCTTTGATCAGCATATTACACCTATCAGAAATAAGGTTATGTTTTGCCTGGGTATAACACTAAAATATTCATCTCTAAGAGAGGAGTGTCATTATATGTCTCACACACACTCTTTGATTGAGTACAGCACATTTAGCATTTATACAAATGGATGATTGCATTGGCCAGAATTTGTATAAAGCCACTTTACCAAGCACATTCCATCTATTACCAACTTGGATTACTCTGAGAGATGTAAAAAAAATAAATTTGTATTTACTCCATTATAGATATTTTGGAGTGAAGTTCGTTGATCGTGATTTTTTACATTCATTACTTCATTTAACCATCTGCAATAATACTTTGACATTTAAACACAGAAGCATCAATTTGTCATCCCCAATCATCATTATTTTTGCTATCCCCAAAAGTTGGAATAAATTACTATCCACTATTAGATTCTCAACTAATTTGAGCAATTTCAAGAAAGGTCTAGATAACTGGTTTAAGAACGAAGCTTTTAACCCAAATTTCATGGAGTCAGTGTTTTTGGAATGGCCTTCAGCCGATACCATTTGAGAATAACCTATGAACCTTTTAACCTATATCAAGTAGTGAGTACCTACTTATCACTTCTCATTTTTTCTTAAAGACAAATACATAGCTGTGACCAAATTAAAATGAACAGTGAGCAACAATTAAGCCAGATCATTGGTTCAGGTACACAGCCACCTGCCTATTCCTCCAGTGAGCCAAGATTAGTTAGCAACTTGGGTAAAGCAGGATAAGCTGGTGGAGCTGGTATTGTTCTTGGTTGCAGAGCAGTGGTGAATGAGAAGCCAATGAACATCTTTCTTTCCTTGTGCAGAAGACATAGATTCCTTTTTTAGGTGCAGTAGTATCTGACAAAAGCCAGAGGTTAACTGTGATGTTATACACAGTGCGCTACCTTTGTTAGGTAAGCAGCATTCTAACAGGTTTCAGCAAGGCTACATGCAGAGTCAAATGCAGGCAAGTCCATCTCTTTAGTGCTGCTCAGTTGTGGTTGGACCTGGTGGTTGCTACTTCCTTCTTGAGGCTTCACGGGGTGAGGAGAACAGAGGTACCAGCAGAGTATACACCAATTTCCACCTTGAGTTGCTTCAAGGTTAAGGCTTCTGTCTCTTGTTGCTACTCTGTAGGTTTTGCATCCCTGTAAGAGAATGATTCTTAGGCTTTTGTTCTTATCTTGAAGTTAGTTATAAAAATAACATTACAAAAAATCTATGGCAACACCTCTTAGAGCTTAGGCACACCCAGAGGAGTTGGTTTGGCTTTGCCCACACCCCATACTCAGCATATCTGAACCCCTCTGATCGTGCACTAACTGTACATCAGTAAAATACACATCAGTAAAATGTCTGCCGTACTGCTGAAGTTGCTCCCATTTTTGGTCAGTTTCACAATCCTTTCTGCCTGCAGTCATGACAAGACCCAGAAATGCTTAAATTTTTCCACCTGGGTTAGCTGTTTCTCCTTACCTGCAGAGGATAAGTGACTTCACTTTAGTAGAGACCATGACCTCTGATTTGGGGGTGCTAGTTTTCACCTGGCTGCTGTAAACTCTGCAGTGAATCATTTCAGTCTACACTGGGGATCACAGAAATCTGAAATGAATAGGGCAACATTATCTGCAGACAACAAAGATGCAACCATCAAGTCCCTAAACTGGACACTCTCAAGACTTTGGCTGTGCCTTTACATCCTATGAACTTTGCAAATGGGTTGAGAAACAAGACACAACCTGGGTGGAGTCATATATCTACCTTGTAAGCATTTTAAAATGAGGATCTGGTCATGAATCACATTTCCAAATGGAGAGGCAGAATGGTTTTTATCAGCAGCTCATAGACTGTAAGCTGTTGCAGTACTTACCACAAGACATTATGAGATATGCAGTCACATGCTTTGTTCTAGTCCACAGACCACAAGTACATAGCAATGGTGAACCCCCATGACCCATCCTATATGTCTGTGAAAAGGCAAAGAGTTGATTGATAACTTTGCGTGTCTTTTGTGACTCTTAACACTTTGCTGTTTGGAGCTTTATGCTTCTGGTAAATTTGTCTGGGTTGATCTAAGAAGACAGTAATTTAAAAAGCAGTCTGCAATTGTCCAAAGAATATTTACTGTCCTTTCAGTTTATAATCTCTTTTCTGATGTTTTACAGTACTTTTTTTACGTATAAACTTACTTAAATAATGTCATCTTAATTTAAGAATTATGCAATGTTTACAATAATCAAAATAAGATATTTGTCATGCTATTAATTGCAAATATGTATGTATGTTTATATATTATTGTGAATATCTGTAGTTCTGCTTTTTGCCTGGTTAGTTACTGAAGAGGGTTTTTGGAACAGTGTTTTAACTTGTTTTACAAGTGTTAAATAAATAAAATGAGTAATTAAGCAAATAAATAAAAGTTCATTTAAAGAATCTGAGAGCTTCACTTAGAGGAAAGATACTGGGACCATTACCTAGAGTTAGCTAAGGGGTGGTAGTGTTTTTCTAAAAAAGAGCACCATGGGCTGGAAGATCCATGTACCTGACTGGAATCATCCCAAAAACATTGTATGAAACTACCACACAGGTAGACCATCTGCAAGTAAAGGATGATGGTCAGTAATGCCAGACAAGTGTCAGGCAGAAAATACATTCTTCATAAATGTATGGACTGTATGCATTTATATCTATATCTATATCTATATCTATATCTATGAATAAAAAAATTAAAACAAAACAAAAAAAATTAACTGTATACTTTTAGCAGGGGGGAAGCCCCCCCTACACCTCCCCCATGTAGGGGGCTGTACTCCCCACACCCCCTGCTATTTAAATATACCAACTCTGAGATCGCACTACAGTGCAGAAAAGGGAAATCTTCCCGTTCCGCACTGTATGGAGGTCTCCATTAAGAATGTTCGAACTTTTAAGATGTTTGATCATATGGTCTCGGCCATACGAAAGTTGAACATTTGAAAGTTTGATCATATGAAGTGGACCCACACACACACACACATATATATATATATATATATATATATATATATATATATATATATATATATATATATATACAGACATATACATACATACATATATTATGTTTGCACTGATTTTGACATAGCTACATCAGTTTGCATTGGGTTACACAGTTTTTTTTATGAATTCAACCTCAAATGGTTAATACTGCACAATGTTTTGGTTTCTATAAACAAAATGTTATAGAAAAACCTGTCTCCTTTTTGTTTATGTTCTGGTATCAGTGTAATACTTTTTAAACACTTTTATTAAATTATCATTTAAGTCATAGGCAAACATACATTAATAGAAAATGTTAACATTTTTGTTTCATTTATATACATTACACATCCCATATGTACTTTTCCTTTTAACTATCATCAGTCCAATATTACATACATATTGTTCAATTTCTGCCTTTCCTTAAACCTCACTCCTCCTCCGAAACATTATTCTACATGTATTGCTACCTCAACTTCCATTTATTTCTATGTAGTTTGCTCCTTTCCTTTCCTTAAGATTTCTCCTCCAGTTGTTTTACCTCTTATAATATGCAATACTTCAGATACAGTTGCTTTAGAATTTGATTTCCATTTCCAAGTAACTGCTTTTTTGAAAGACAACAGAATTAAACTTAACAAGGCCTCACTATGTCCAGACAATTCAGAACCTGAGTCCCAGCTCAAAATAATATTTTCCTTAGTTAAAGCCAGTTTCTTACCCAATATTTCTGAAAGAGTGTTCTGTAGGGAACTTTTAAAATCTACCAACTCATTAAACTCAAAAACATACATCCCTAGCTATCTGTTTCTTCCACATCACACCTCTGACATTTGCTGTCTACCTGAGGAAAATTCATTGAAGTCTGCCTGGGGTATAAAAATAACTATAAAAATACTTCCAAGTTCTTCTTCTTTTGGCTTTTCCCGGTTAGGGGTCACCACAGCAGAACTCCAGTCCGCTAATGACTGGCAGTCGATTTTTACAGTGCAGAGGTGATAGCCCGATGCCCACCCTTCAATGAAGGCACGCCCATTCACGCATGTCTTTCGAACGCCACTTGACCACGGGGAGGCCATGTAGACTCCACACAGAAGGTGCTCCATTCGAGAATTGAATGGGAGAACCTCTTGCTGTGAGGCGACAATGCTACCGCTGCAAATCCTAAATCTTCTAGACTTTGTTGCATACATTGGAGAAAAAAATATATGTCCTCTCATTGTTTCCTTGTAAATTGCTTTCAGTGTCTCACTACCTTATCTTTTCTAACATTATCTGATCCATTTTATAGTTACTGTGACATATTTTACATGCCCTACTAATTATCCCTTTTAAACAGAAGCTTCTGTTTTAGATTCAGTTAAAAACTCCACTGGAGCAGGTCTTTCACTTGGGATTCCCCTATTTATTTCTCTTTGACTATATCCTGATTTAATACCTGGTAGGGAAGGCAGTCCTTAGCCTGCAGTCCAAATGTCTTCTTGGCCTCATACCACTCTATTACCTTTCTCTCTCTATTTATTTGCTCCCAGTACCTTGGTTCCTCTACTAGTTTTCTGCAGTAAATTCCAGCCTCCTCTTGCCTATTTTTTGCACCTCTATTTGCAGTCATCCCCATCGGCAAAATCTCCTTTCTCCATTATTGTACTGGCTTACTTCATCATGCTATTTTATGAGTATAATATTCTGTATGGTTGTTATTATTCTCCCTAAGGATATGTGTCCGAAATCCCACTTGCTCCTTATTTCTTGAACTTTCCCTCTGCTTCATCATCATCCCCTTCCACTTTGAAGTCTAACCTTCTACTTGTGTCATGTATATGAACCTTATATGTATAGCTCTAAAATATCCCTTCAAATCAGGTAATCTTAAACCACCTTTTTCTATTGAAAGGATTAGTTTAGCTCTCCTATCTCTGGAGATCTTCACTACCCAGTTACATTCCTTCGCTCTTTATTATTAATATCCACAACTTCTCCTCTGGTTGATAAAAATATGCCTACCTTGTACAGAAAATTAAAGGGACTAAACACATTTAAACTGCTTGTATTTTACTATACATATTTATAAATAAAAGCATCCACTTTCTTAGATTTTGCATTATCTTTTGTTTAGTCTTTTCCCACATATTCTTAACAGCTGCTTTTTCATTCATACCTTTAAATATTTCATCTTCTCATGTCCCTATAAATATGGGTATTGCTAAACCAATTCATTTGTGGGTACATAAGTTATGACAAAATCCTTGTTTTATCTTCATTGATTTAATATCCTGAAAAGATTTGAAACTATATCAAATGTTCTACAACACTGAGATGTTATTTTCTGGATTTATCAGGTACATAATAATTTTTCTTCTTTCAGCTTTTCCTGGTTAGGAGTCGCCACAACAGATCACCTGTCTGCTCATGATTGGCAGTGGAGTTTTACAGTGTCAAGTTGTCAGCCTGGCACCCAACCATCCACAGAAGGCACACACACACACACACACACACACACACACACACACACACACACACACACACACACACACACACACACACACACACACATGCCTAGGGCCAGTTTAGAGTGTCCAAACCACCTACAGGATGTCTTTGGGATGTGGGAGGAAACCGGAGCACCTGGAGGAAACCCACACAACTACAGGAAGGACATGCAGACTCTGCACAGAAGGCATCCCAGCTGAGAATCGAACCGGAGAACCTCTTGCTGTGAGGCAGCAATGCTATCAGCGGCACCACCGTGGCAGCCCATCAGGTAAATAATAATATCATCTGCAAATAAAGCCAAGTTTTCTTGATTACAATGCCAATTATATCCTTGAATTTTTAAGTCCCATATTTTCCTTGCCAATGGTGCTAAATATAAAGCAAATAAATGAGAAAGGGGACACTGCTGCCTGGTTCCTCTGTTGAAACATAACACATCAGAGAGGAACCCTCCCAGTTTAATTCTTGTCTCCAATCATTCATATATCCTTCTAATTATTACTGTATCAGGTAATATATATATATATATATATATATATATATATATATATATATATATATATGCTTCCATTACTCTGCTTATAAAATCCCATCTTTCTCTGTTGAATGCTTTCGTTGCATGAAGACTCGTCAACAACAGTGGTATGTTCTTACATTCTGCTTCCTCTTGATCATCATTATTCTAATAATGTTGTCAAATATTTGCCTCCCTTCCACAAAACAAACAAACATTGATCCGTATCTATCAATTTTGGCACTGCCATTTAGCTAGTATAGACAAAAACACTTTATAATCATGATTTAAAATTGAAATAGGTCTATATGAAACTGGGTCTGATGGGTCTTTACTGACTTTAGGTAATGCAGCCATTATAGCTTTCTTCCAAGATGTTGGTATTTCCCCTCCTTTTAAAATACTGTTTAACAAAATCTTTCAGATCTTTATTACTTTCTTCTCTCCTGCCTTCTAAACTTCCACAGGAACACCATCTGTTCCTGGAGACCTTCCTGCAGATTGATTATACATCACTGTCTTTATCACACATCCTTTTACCTTAGCTTTTAGTTGTTGAGCCTCATATACTTATAACCTTGGCCTACTTTCATAAATATTTCCATTTGTGCTCTTTCTTGATTTTCACATATCTCTTCTTTGTACAAATTTTCATAAAATTTGCAAAATATCTTAAATACTTTTAGAGGATTTCTAATATTTTTCTTGTTATAGGCTCCCTATGTTTGGCAACAATCCTTTCTTCTTTCTGTGCTTGAGTCATTGTGCTAAAAGTTTTTTTTTTTGCTCTGGAGGTGTTATAAAAAATTGTTGCTTAACAGCACTTTTTCTAGACTTGAGCATATTATCCAAATACTCTGTTATTTTCTCTTTAGAATTCTGCAGTTGTACATCTTTTTGTTCTGTAAGATTCCACTTATTCTGAAATTCTTTAACCGTTATCAACTTTTCTAAATAATTCCTATCGCTTCTTAATCATACATCCTTCTCTTTTAGTTCTACCATATTTTTAAACTTCATTTTCATTTTATCCAACTCACTGGCTGTCACTTCTGAAGAAATATCTATCTTCCCTATGACCTCTTAAACAATTTCTACTATCATTTCCTTAAATTCTTCTCTTTTTTTCACATGTAGGTGGGAAAGTGCCAATATCTCATTTTTACTTCATTACCCTGCATTTTTATTGATGTGTGACCTGAAATAGTTATTAGATGTGTGTCGAATCTTTCAATTAAATGCACATGTTTCTGTAAATTATATTTTTGTTCAGTATAGCCCAGTTATTTTTACCTTGTGGAATAATATATAAATTCTCTCCAAGTTCCTACCACTGAATTTACATCTTTCATACCAAATATTTGTATGCATTTTTTTCAGAAATCTACTCTCCTTTGTTATATTTTTCTTCTTGGTCCCCTTAATATATCCTCAGAATTGCAAGTCTAGTTCCATTTCCCACCTATAAGCAGTATTCCCTGTTGAAAGCTGATTGATTCTCCACAAAAGTTCTTAAGCTCCATAACAGGAGTTTTTGGTGGAATATAAATGCATGCCAGCTAATCCTTCTCCTTTGACAATACCCTTATTTTATTATTATTATTATTATTATTATTATTATTATTCCCTTTCCCTTTGTCCCTAATATTCTGCAGAATATCCATACTGAAATCTTTTATTTGTCAAATTGGCATGCTCATTTGTATCCAAATGTGTCTCTTATGACATTACTATTTGCATTCCTCATTTCTTAATATAAGTCAGTATTCTTTCCTTTTTGTTTATACATGTAAGGCAATTTACATTCCAAGATAATATTGATAGAGTAGCCACTATGATTAAAAAGCTATTGTTACCACCTGTT
Organism: Protopterus annectens; assembly: GCF_019279795.1. NCBI lineage: Eukaryota > Metazoa > Chordata > Ceratodontiformes > Protopteridae > Protopterus > Protopterus annectens. The sequence continues at coordinate 641,773,335 of NC_056731.1, read as the reverse complement.
ATACAAGACAAGTTTTTTAATTTGTATTTCCAACTTTTTTTCTTACATGCACATACTAATGTTTGGCAGCCTGATCTTTTATACAGTTGTTTCTTCTCATCTCCATTGGAATCTCTTCCACATTTGCAAGACTTTTTGTTTTAATGAAATCATCAAACAAAATTCTAAATACAGCTTCAGAACACCCCCATCTCTTGTTAGCTGAGAACAGACACATAAACTATATACATCTTCAAAAGATGAAGTTAAGTCCTCCACATATGAACAGCTACCCCAAATCAATAACATCTGCACAGGCATTATCTAACCTAAAATTAAGGTTCTTCATGATAAAAATGCATGTTACAGCCTGTGTTCCCACTTAAACTGATTGTTGTCTGTAAGTTTCTTATTTCTATTCCTCTCACTGATGTAAAAAACAGCTTGTATGCTTTCAGAAAACATTATCTTTTAGTCCTAAGAAAAAATGCAATGGCTGTCTGTAAATAAAGCTAAATTGTACACGGTTTTATTAAATTCATTACATTATCAAGGCTGCTAGGGAAGCTTATTCACTTCACATAATTTCAAGCTTTATTTTTCACTGAACTGCTTGATATTGTGTCTTTAAATTTTGCATTTTCTTCAGCAAAGAATGCTCAGAACTCTCAAGATTAATTGCTTGCACATGCAGTCAGCTAGTTTTCCATGTAAACCTAGTCAGCAAGGATAGAAAAAAAAACTGCTGAAAAAACTGTAGATGAAGAAATATTTGTTAATTTCACTCAGAACAGAATGTACAACTGTCTTCAGTTGCAGATGTCTTGGGTGTCACTGAGAACATTTGATAAAGGATATCAAAAACAAACTAATATCTTTGCAGATGGAAGAAACTTAGCATTTTTATGATTTTCATAATTTTGTCTTATTTTTTTCAAGCCTACTCATGTACAAAGAGGATCCCTATTAGACTGACAAAAACACTAAAGATTGAACAGCCTAGAAATTGAAAAGGCCATTCTTCAAAAGAGGTATTGTGGGAGGTTGCACCCCCACACCCCATGTTAATTATATATACCAACTCCAAGATTGCACTACAGTGAGGAAAGGGCAAATTTTCCAATCTTCACTGTACCGTGATCTCACAATAGAGATTCCAAAGAATGGCATTTTCGATTTCTAAGCCATTCGATCTTTAGTGTTTTTGTCTAATAGGGACCTCAATAAAACACTTGTTTATAACGTAAGACAAAGGCTTTGATCTAGACATCTAGCCTTGTAAAAATAAGAGAAAGTATCTTCATTCTACATATAATTAGTGCAATTTTACAACCCACTCTCACCCCAGCAGCCCATGATCACTGCATATTAGCTTAAACTTATTTTTGTTCAGCCTTTCTTCTCTTGTTATATTGTAAAGCCTACATTTCTTACAACCAAAAAAGTACTTGTTTACTTTAATATTTTAACACATACAACAGTTACTGAAAATACTCCTCCAGATTTAAAATAGCCATGACTACACACTATACATAACTGTTTTACTATATAGCATGCAGTTTATATCATGAAATGTTTTATACAAATACTAATAAAAATAAATGTTGCTTTAGTTACAGTTACCTTTTCACCTTTAGTGTCCTTTGAAACAGTAATAACATAATGTGGAGTATATGCTTTACTGCCCACCCACAAGTTTAACTTAGTCAGTAAAAGTCCAATCTTTCTCAGCCACTTTTTTTGTAAAGCCATATTTCACAAATGTGATTGATGCTTTATAGTCTTCCATTTATGCAATAATTTCAATGTTACTAGTCCTCATCCTGTCCATCTTCATCTCCTAGGATCAGACTCTTGTTTAATCCCAAGGTATTCCTAATTCTTCTAGTCAACTCCTGTCCTTCTCTCTCTCTCTCTCTCTCTCACTGTCAAATATTTTCCTGTGGAAAACTGGGAAAGGTTTCACTGGTAAAATATTTGTATGAGCTTTATTATCAGAAGAATGAGAAGCTGAGTTCTGTTTGCTAGCTCACTTTTTTGACTGGACTTTTTTATTTCCTCCTTAGCTTGTTCTGTATCCAAAAATGTCTTTGTTCCAACAGACAAAAGCATTGTGAAGAGAGCTGGCTACAGCAGCCTGAATCTCACATCTTCCTCTTGACATTCCCTGTTCGCTGGGATAAATATTCTTCTCTTCTACCTGCTGTACAGTGACTAGTTATTTTCAGCAAATACTCTCCTGTCTCCAAGTTTTAATACTTTTACCTTCTGAAACACTTTTGTCAGGATCAGATCTTTCTGCTAGTATGATTGCATCTTGACTAATAATGGTCTTGGCCAGGTTTGGAGCATACATTTGATGTGCTTTTCAATTAACAAATACTGCTGTGGAATACTACTCCAATTGCTTATGTGTACTTTTAAGAAATTAATACATTCTGTTCTTCCAGTCTCTCTGTTACAACAGAAAATCACAGGTTTTCTCTGCACACTCTGACTTTTAACACTGCCATTTTTTTGAAACAGCTCTTCTTGAGAAGCCTCATACTCAGCCTTTCTTTTCTTCATTTCAGTCTCTGATTTTTGCAGTTTTATTAGTCCATCTGAATAGCTAGTTAAAGCATCTTTGATTTTTTTCCAGCCTTTTGTTATTTTAGTTAATATATTTCATCAATGTTTCATTTATTTTTAGTCACATCTGAGTACATTTTATTTATTTTTTCCTCTAATTTACTGGAAGCCTTCTGTGTAACCAAAGATGAACTGGCTTTTTGCTGAACAGCTGCAGGATTCTTCCCAGCCAATGTTTTCTCTACCTTTTCTGGCTGATTTTCTTTCAAGTTTTCTAAACTTCTTCTTTGTTGCCATCCAGACAGTGCACTTACTACCAGTAAATGAATTTTATTCAAGCTGAATTATCATGGACTCTTGTTTGTCATCTTCTCTTTTTTACACTGAAAGAGCTGAATTTAAGCTGTTGGTCAGTGCACAGCCATCTTGGAAATCTCCTGTGTCAGTGCATTATTGTCATATATATATATATATATATATATATATATATATATATATATATATTGTTTTTTTAATTTTAGGACTATTTGCAAACTTAATCCTGAAACATATATATGCAAACCGAGAGACTTACATTTGAGTACTATCAACTCCTACTTTTCTACTATGTATTATTTAGCAATTCACTTAAATCCTTGTGCTCCTGAGTTTTCACCATAAAAGAGAGTGTGTAGCCCTAGGTTTCACATTTGCATAGCAATTATCCTTGAAGCCCATATACAAATACAATAAGCCTATATGCAAATACAGTAATCACAGGTTATTCATACTGAATAAATAAATGCAAAGGCATCTTGATCAACATGCCTAATTAAGGAAGAAGCATAAACTACCTGACATTAATCATTATATGTAAGCGAAGAACTACATAGAAACCTTATGCTTCTTATGACTTCATATATGCTTGGATATTACAGATGAACATGGCTAAGTGCAGTAATGCTTGAAAGGCTTAAGGAAAGTGGAAGGCAGTGCAGCTTTTACTATTAATATTTAAAAAAATAAAGAGGTTTAAAAGATTTTATAGAGGGGTAGCCTTATTTGGATATTCTGATGCTTTTTTTTCAAGAATGGAATGGGGGAGATAGGAAACATTGAAAAAGAAAAGATATGACAAAGAGTGGAACACAGAATGAAAACATGAAGAGTGTTGTGCTGGAGGAGGTGGAAGAAAAAGGTACTATGGTTTTGTCAGGGGATCAAACCTGTATTTTTTTCAAATATTTTATATAAGAAGGTAGTGTGGGTGGAAAGTAGGTAAGGGGATGTAGGAGAGAGGATAAGGGAAAGATGGGGTGAAGAAGAGGGCACCCCAAGAAATGTCCCAATTCCACAAGCCCTCAAACATTTCCTTTGCCAAATGGTGTTGCAGCGGAGGATCTTGATGTTCAGTGGGACAAAGGCCTGTGGTAGAGTGATGGTTAGCACTGATGGGACAGTGAGTTTTATGTTTGCTGAACAGATGCCTCAATTGGCTGAATGCATGTGTCCACAACCTGCTCCAACATGTCCTCAACCAAATTATGAAGCCCTTTCAGTGAGGCTTTAAAGTCTGCCACTTGCCAGGGTACCTACACGACCAGTGCCCCAACCCTGATTCATTGAGTATGTTTCTAGATGAGCAGAGAGTGAACATTCCCTAATCTGGGAGACCTGCTGCTTGGCTGTTATAAGGAATTTGGATATGTGAAAAATGAACAGAAATGTAATAGAAATAACATAAGGAGGGACAAAGGAATGAATAATTAAAATAAGAAAAAGAGAGAAAAGGAGGGAGAGACAAAGAAAACATGTACACAATAAATTCACACATACTGTTACACATTATTCAAGTTATTATCAATCAACTTTCGTTTTATTATATCTTTATTGAACTAAAACAAAATGTATTGAAATTGCTTATGTTGCATACATGGGAATGATGAGTGTATTGCTATCAAGTCTTGGTGGTATTTACATTTGCAGTTTACTGATATTAATATAAGAAATGGTAATACAGTTTATATTTCTGCTTGATATAGATTTGGTTGCAATATTGCACTGAATGCACTTTAGTCCTTTTATTATCATTCTTTATAAGTAGCCTTGCAGTTATATATAACTAAAATCAGTTACAGGCAGAATACTACATTTATTGCTTGCGGTTTCTTTTTGATTTGGTTGCAATACTGTACTGAAAGCACTTTAGTCCTTCTATTACCACTCGTTATAAAGAATCTTGCATTTATATAAAAATAAAATTAGCTAAAGACAGAAAACAGCATTTATTATTTTATTCATACTTACCAGCACCTTCAACCAGTCTCTTCAATCTCCTTCATTCTTGGTTGTAGTTGCAATTTATTTTGTCTAGGGCTTGAGACAGAAGACATAAGATAATTGCTGTTTACCTGTATCTCACCTTTTTTCTTAACATTTCTGATATGACTACTAGTACTCTGCAAGGCATTTCAGTTACTGTTGCCCTTGCTTAGTAAATCTGTTTATTCCTTTAAACATTTGTTCACATCTGAATTCGTATACTGTGGCAATATTTTCTTTAATGCAAGCTGAAAGAGATGGAGTGCATCTTCCTTCAAATTATTACACTTTTATATGCGTGCATAGCTTGTCTGTTGGTGCAGGGCTGTCTGGAATCTACTGTAAGCAGACACTTTCAGTGTATGTTCTACTTTCAGTTGTTATGGTTTCCATACGTAACATGCAGTTTAATGTAACATTTTGTGGATTTTCTTCAGGCAGAGGCAGAAGCTGCACCCACACACATAAAAAATATAGCAATTGATAGGAAGTTTTCACTTTCTTTCAATTCAGCTTTCATTAAGAAAATATTTACTGTTACAAATGGATGAAGTATATATATACTTCAGAACAATAATGTATGCTTTGATAATTTTCTGTTTAATAACTGTAAGCATATAAGAAGATTGTTTAAAAATGTATGCAGAAGTAATACAACTGGTTATCTTTCACTAAACTATGTGCTGGTCATTCACTTGACAATGCAACCTCCATCTTCCTCCCCCAACCTCCATTCTGACTAGGGTGTGGTTGTGGCACCTGACTGAATTAGACCATCTTGTGCACACAGTTAATACTGTGGAAGAAATGACTGCCTTATGCAATTTTCATACTAATAAATGTGTTCTGGCCTACACAAGAAAAATCCTTTCTTTACAAAAATGGTCTGCATGTAGTTTAGCTATTAACTAAGGTATTACTTACTGTAAATGAAATTATGTGGCAATGCAAATATTTTTTGCGCATAAATACATACATCTGTACACATGAAAAAATAATTGTAAACATACTCATGTACATATACAGAACTGTTATGTTTGCAACGCTGTCCTCACTTAGACACTTATAGCACCTAGTATACTTGGCTGTGTGTTTTTTAAGGTTGTAAGGCGTTTATAGTTATAATGCCTGGACCGTCGTACCTGTTATACTGCTTTAACTAGGTTAGATATTCCTAGGCTGACCCTTGCTTGGCGTATTTTAGGGTAGGAAGGTTAGATTTATGTTTCTAGCATTTAGCGACTCTCTGTTATACTAGGGTAACGGCTTGTATATGTGTAGAGCTTTAGATACTTTTGAGCTAGCCTTAAACAGTCCCGTTGGCTTAGCGTTGTATTTGCTGGTGTGGGGAGTTATTTTTGTTTTATTGTGTCTGACTTTATTTGTTTTCTTGCTAGTAATTAGTGTCGCTGTAACCCTGTGCTTTATACTTGTAGTGGGTGCTACTTTTAGCGGTTGTGTTTTCTGTTTGTTGCTTTTGCCCTACAATAGTTTTGTGCCTATATTTCTTAAGTACCACGTGTGTGGGGGTTTACCAGCAGTAGCGCTCGCCAGTTTAATGCTCTGCGCATTAACTGAATTGGCTATTTACTATAGAGTATTCTCTATCCTGTTGTTGCTAGAGTGATTATTAGTGTTCTAGTTTGCTTTAGTAGTGGTTTTAGGGGATTAGTTTGTTTTATTAGTTTTCTGCCTCTATCTCTATCTTGATATCATTTTAGCTAGTAGTATTAAACACTTTTCCCATTTCTCAAAGTATGTGCTACGTTGCTTTAACTGTTGGTTTTTTACAGTACAATTTTCAGCTGTTTATTTAGCATTTAAACTTGGGCTTGCGACTGTTAGATGCCGTTAGGGCAGCTGTATGTGCGGTTCTGTATTCTTATGTAGATGTAACCTCTGTTGTGTTTGTAGTCTATAGTTTGACCTCGGAGGATTCTAATGTGTTTTTACTGACTGTCGCTGATGGATACATTTTTGAAATAGGGATTGTATTTAGGTTTTAAGCTGCCTATCTGTTGACTCTTAAAGATTGAGTCTGATATTGGTATTCTAGCTGCCTAATCATTTGGATATTCACTGTGTGTGCCAATATGTTTTGTAAAGCAATGTAAGTCTTATGTATAGATGTTCTGATTGTCCTAACCTCAATTATTAACAGTCTGCTTATTTTTCTTTTTATTTTTATCATTTTGCTAGCTGGTATAACGTACTTTTTTCCACTCTCAACCCCTGGAAGTGCTCAGTTTGGACTCCTAAGACTGCAATTTTCCACCCTCCAAAGCTGCCTGGGTTTTCGCCCCTGGGTTGACTAAACACCCTGGATTGAACCACTCTAACTTAATACTGTATGTCTCTGTGATATTACTTTTTATCAAGCGTGTCATTTTAGTATTATTTGTTTTTCCTCTCTTGTATATGTACTAGTACTCTGCCTGTGTCTGCCAGCAGCCAACCCCCCCCCCGCTGCCCCCCGCCTGCCTGCTTGCCTACCTTAACTGTATTTACCCCTTAATTTGTCTCCTCGGTTCTGTACATAACTACCTATATAGTATTACCCCTTAGACTACTCGTGATTCCTGTACTTCCATTCCTCTTTTTCCACCTACAGTGCTCTCTCCCTTGAAACTACTCTAACTTCTCTTCCCACCTATAGTGCTCTCTCCCTCCCTTGAAATTACTCTAGTTTCTCTTCCTATGCTAAATGTGTTATGTGTTTTCCTTGAATATCTCCTTTTCCTTGTAGTCCTTCCTTTTGAGTCCTGCATATATCTACCCCTTACTGCTATATCACTCCATCCTTGAGTCTACCCATACCATTTCTACTACTTCTAAGCCTCCCTTGTACCCTTACCCAAACTGTTTCTCCTTATCTTCACATCATTGCTTGTTGCCAGCCTACTTACCTTGGCTAATTACTTCCTGATTGTTTTTTCTTCCACTGCTCTCGCCCTTTTTGTGTCTGCCCCGCTTCGCTCCCCTCCCTACCCCCATATCCCACCCACCCCAGGGGTCCTTAACTTATACCTCACTAGACACTCCCCCTACTCCTCCTAACCTATAACCAGCCATCTTACTAAACCCCTCCCCTTAACTTATACCTTTCTTTCTTTCCCTCTCCTCCATATTTACCACCCATCTCTGACCTCCAACTCTAAAACTAACTCACTCATATCTACCTTCAAATTCAATTTAACGTTGTCTCTTGCATTCTCATCTTCTATTATTTTAATACCTTGCCCTACTTTAAACTTCACTTACTACCTATCTAACATTCTACATCGTATTGGACTCAATCTAACTATCTCCTATAGTAATTTATTATTACTAATCTTCTTTACTCCCTACTTCACTTATCAATACTAATCTACTTGTTCTTAATCTGAACATCCTTTATAACTGTTACTATCCTTTCAGATATTCACTATCATGCCACCATTACTAAAAACAGTTTGCTTACATATCCTTCTCTTTACTACTGCTACAGCCTCTCTTTCTTTATCCTACTACACCACCTCTTTTGAAATATACACTCTATTTGAACAAAACCCTCATCTGCAACAAACTCTACCTTCCTCTTTTTTCAGTACCCTTATTCATAGTAACATTACCTGTTCTTCCAAATATTTACTACCAAAATACCATAGAATATCTCACATGTCCTTCTGCTTTAATAAAAAGATTCTTAATATCTCACTAAAAGTTCTAAAAATACTATCTTTCTCCCATCACCACCTTCTCCTACATGGTGACGTTCATCCAAATCCTGGTCCCTCTATCATGAATGAATATGATTCAAATATTCATCTGTCACCTCTTCATTCTTCATGTACCAAAGCAACCAACTCCCTTCTAATAGCTCACCTGAATATTAGAAGCGTTAACAACAAAATTCACCACCTCCATGCACTCCTTCACTTGCACGCATTTGATATATTATGTCTCACAGAGACTTGGTTAAAACCCTCTACCCAAGACCAGGAAATTACCCCTCCTGGCTATAACATACTTAGATATGATCGCATGAAGAAAAAAGGTGGCGGTATAGCCATAATCTATAAATCTAATCTACAAGTTACCCTTTTTAATGAGCTTCCATTAACAGGCAACAAAGCTGAAATTTTATCAACCAAACTTCAGATTAACAACAATAAAGCTATCTATCTAATTTGCATGTACCTTCCCCCTGGTAATAATATTCAAATTTTAGAAGACTTACTTAGTTCACTTTCAATCCACCTACCCCAAGAAACCATAATACTTGGTGATTTCAACATTGACTGGAAAACCTGCTCATCCCAGCAGCCTACCAACCTTATTAATCTGTATGGTTTCTCGCAATTAATAACAACTCCAACTAGAATCCATAAACCAAATAATAAAGAGACAATTTTGGACTGGATCCTTACTAATCACCCCCCCCAATAGCTATACTCCAGGAACCCTCCCAGACAGCATTAGTGATCATATACTTACATATGTCTTCAGACAAAAATTAAATAATCCTAATACCCATAACCTAAGAATATGCCGTTCAAAAAGATTTTTCAACCATGATAACTTCCTTGCTGAATTGCAGGCATGTGACTGGTCACCTTTGACACACCTTGAACTTAATGAAGCAGTGGCCTATTTTAACAAAACCTTTCTACAAATTCTTGATCATCACGCTCCATTACGCTCTACTAGGTTAAGAGCCAAGACTGCCCCATGGCTAACAAAACAAACTAAAGAAAAAATGATCCTTAGAAATAAAACCTGGGCTAAATGGAGAGCTACCAAATGTCCATCTGATCATCTCCTTTTCAAACAATTAAGAAATGCCACCAAGAAAGATACTCTTAGAGACAAAAAAGAATTCTATATTCACCTACAAAAGCTAATCAAAATACCCTCAAAAATTCTGGTCGGTGTTAATAAACTTCTTAAACCAGGATATTCGCCTACTCCCATCCCTTCTGGCTTTAACCTCAACAATGCTTCTCAGATCCCAGATGCCTTTAATAAGTACTTTACAGAAGCTATACTAACCCTAGCTAATTCATTACCCACTCCTACTGTATCCCCACAACATACCTCTCCAGTCTCATCTAAAGCCTTTCAAATTCAACCTGTCTCTTCATCTATTATTTATAAGCTTCTCAGCAAACTCAAACCTTGTACCCCATCTGCTGACCTACTCCCATCTGAATACTTACAAATAGCTGCAAAAGCTATTTATCTCCCTGTATCTATTTTGATTAATAGGACTATCTCTGAAGGAAACATCCCCACCATTTGGAAAATATCTCATATAATTCCTCTACATAAAGGGGGCTCTTCTACTGAGCTCTCCAACTTTCGCCCCATTGCCCTACTGTCCCCATTAGCTAAGATAATGGAAAGATGCATACATAAACAATTTCTTAACTACCTTCTTCAAAACAAACTTCTAGCAGACTGTCAACATGGTTTTAGACCTTTCCACAGCACTACCACTGCTCTCTTTTCCTTCTCTGACTCCATAAATAATAATCGCAATAACAATTGTTTCTCCTCAGCACTATTTATAGATCTATCAAAAGCTTTCGATATGGTTAACCATAATATACTTCTTGAAAAACTCAACCTTTTCTCTATCAGCTCACATTCTTTACAATGGTTTAGAAGTTATCTAGTAAACAGGCAACAATCAGTGCTTTGGGGGAACAATCTATCAGGCTTACTTCCAGTAAATATTGGTGTTCCACAAGGATCAATCCTAGGACCCCTTCTTTTCTCATTATTTATCAATGACCTTTATTTGAATGTGCCACAAGCTACCTGCATCCAATATGCAGATGACTCGACTTTGATCTGCACTGCTAAAGATGTTTCCTCCCTCCAGTCTATCACCCAAATAACTTTCCAAAACGTTGAAAAATGGTTTATGCAACACTGCCTCCTCCTTAACCCCAAAAAAACTAAGCTTCTTCTCTTTACTCCTACTAATAAATCTCCTATACCCTTCTTCACTATCTCCTCAAATAATGCTACATCTATTAACCCTGATAAAACCACACGACTATTAGGTGTAACCATTGACAACCATCTCGACTTTGATGACCATATTAACACTACTATTAAAGCTGTTAATAAAAAAATTGGGACACTTTACAGAATTAAACCCTTCCTTACCCCAGCAGCCAGAAAAAACATTGCACAGACCCACCTGATTTCCACCCTTTTCTATGCCTCAGCTATATATACTTCCTTATCTAAAAATAACATTAGCAAACTCTCTACCTGTTATAATAGTATAGCCAGATTCATTACTGCTACTCCCTTCAGAACTCACCACTGTCACAACCTCAAACAACTAAACTGGCTAGAGCTTAACAACCACCTACTCTACCAACAATTACTTGTCATTCACAAAACCCTTCACTTCCCAGACAATACCCCTAGCCTGGCAAGACTGATTTCTCCTTATAAAAATCTAGCCACACTTCAAATAAACTCCTAGTATCCTCAACTAAATCTTACAATAAAGCTGGAGATGCGTTAATTTCAAATTCCATAGGTAAACAATGGAATCAACTCCCTCAAGATATGACTAATCAAGACTCAACCTCACTGTTCAAAAAACATATCAAGGAACATCTTAAAACTCAATGGCTATGTCCTTGTACTAATCCCGACTGAAAGCATGTCTCCCCACATTAATTTTTGCTACCCTTCCCCCTTTCTGAGCTCCAAACTTACACTTTCTATTGTTGAGAGTTACTTCTTAAAAGTTTGCCTATTTTTCAATTTGTTGAACTTATCGGATATGTTTTTAGATTTGATTATGTAATTTCTCTTCTTTTTTAAACTGTTAAACTTTTATATTGCTTTAAAATAACTTTTTGTAGATGCCAGTGTTATATTTTTTCTTGCATGTACTGGAGCTTTTCTCCCCGGGCCTCTACTGTAAACGGATATATATCCAGTTGGACTAGCCCGGTCAACAAATGTAAAATAAATAAAATAAAAATAAATGTACAGCTGTATTTTACAGACATGTATATGCATACTTACATGTCTCTTTGCTCAAACATATTAAATTTTATTTATATACAAAATTATGCTATCACACAAACATTCCATATTTGTATACAGACATGTTTATTAATTTGCTTTGAACTTTTATAATAACATTATTTATTTTTTATTTAACATTTATTTGCCAGGAAAGTCTGACTGGAACAGAGCCCACATTCAGCAGAGGCACTCCAGATGCATGTCTTTGGAATGTGGGAGGAAACCAAAGTACCTGCAGGATACCCACACGAATGCAGGAAGGACATGCAGCCTCTGCACAGAAGGCACCCAGCTGGGAATCGAACCAGAGAACCTCTTGCTGTGAGGTGACAATACTAACTGCTGCAGCACTGCACTGTTTTTGCTATTGTACTGCATATTTGCAGTTGCACATTTATTCTAGGAATTAACTTCAGTTGTTAAATATTCTTATTTTCTAAACCTATCTTTACTATAACCCAAAAATAAAAAAAAAAAATACTTACTATAAAACTCTGGCCTTTTCTTTGTCACTTGATCTAACTGCTCAGCCAGTTAGCTTGGTTTATGCTTCTGTAGGTCATCATATTTGTGTCCATATGGGGAGACAGAGCAGGTGATCCCTGTGCTCTCCTAACTCTTGTCAGATGTTAAGTTTTTTCTAGTCAGATCATCTAATGCATGTATGGATCTTATCCAGGTAGTAATCACTCAGAAGGTAGAGCATATTTTTGGTGCCCTTGTTAAACCATCTCAGAGAGGGCCTCGTGTCTTCACAGGTGCTATCATCATTAGAAGTACCAGTTCCAGACTGAAAGGCTGTGGTTCACTGATTGAGAACCAGTCCCTCTAGGGTGTGACATCACCCTAATTACATCCAGTTAACTAATACCAGACATTAGACCCAGTTCTGTTATTATTACTGGCAAGTTTGATTTAACAAAAATGCTTTATCAACTACATTTTTAAAGGAACATATCCTCATTTAATTTATGCAGTGGATAAAAGTCAGTAATGAAATCATCAGTTTTTATTTGTCTTACAACTGCAAAACTGATGCTGTACCTTGCTTTTGCTACATTTTTAGAGTACTGCACCTGAATGTCATGAGGAAGCAATTTCTTTATACATTCTACATACAGTATAGCATGAGTATTAATGCACTTTGGGGGGAGCTTTTTGCATAAATAAATATTCCTTTATGTGTCAGTATCATCTTTTATTAAATGCTGAGTACTTTGAGGAGGCAAAGTGTGCTAGATGATGTTAGATGAACAGAAATTATGCTTCATGATTGTGCAAACTCAGATGCATATGAATCCATTTTGCCTTGTCTATACATTGTCTGCTTAGAGAATAACTGAGGTTATCTGCACGTTTTTGCTGCATTCTTGGATTGCTAGGCTGCTGTGAACTCTGCCACTACACCCAGTGCATTCACAGGAACTCTAGGCTGCAGTCATGACTACTCAAGGTCTAGTTACGTGACTAGGTTGCCTTACTTATTCGCCTATTACTGTGACTCACAGAGATAACTGAAGCAATGGCCTAATTTATATAAAAACATGAAACAATCCTGAACATATGCAGGTAAGTTGAACATTGCCATATTAACTTGCAATTACTTAAGTGGCAAATAGATTTGGAAGCTGTGGACGTTTGAAAGTAAACAAAAATAATAGAAATATTGCAAATTAACATGAAACAGTTAAAAATGATGTAAGATTACTGAATTTTAGTTAAAGAAATGTTTGCTTTACTGATATGATGGGATATATTGCAATGGCTTAGGTGAATACTGTAAAACAGTCAACTGTGAATGGAAATTCATTATAGCTGCAGAGGTAATGCATTGTGATCACTAAGAAAATATTTTTTTTATTTTGGTGTCATTTAGTGATTCTCCACACATGGCAGTAATACAGTGTGATTTGATTGTGAAGTACTGAAGTGTCAAGGATGTTTTGTTGACTCAAAATATATGTGTCTTTACTGGGAGATTTGTGAGTGTCACTGCTGAATGAAAAATGACAGTATTATGGATACAAGAAAGTGATAGAGACTAGGGGGAAGGATGGATCTGTTAACAAACTGCTTTTGCCTTACTATTGTGAATGTATTCATGATGGTGCAAAGATTAGTTCAACATAATCTCACTTGGCTGGATTGAGACTGCATGTGTTTATAATCGTGTTTTGTATCACCTATTTTGTGATAATGGGAGGCATGCTTTCATTGTTGTGTTGTTTGACTGATGATTACATTCAAAGGTTTTTGTTGCATGACTGTGGCATATTATTTTAGGTGCAGTAATTATGCAAAACCAGGGATCAAGGCAGACAAAGGATAACTTTATCCATGAGGAAAACCTTATCCCTAAGAAGGCAGCCCACAGGACATATGGCAAACATATTTTTGGAAAGGGTCCCAAACAAACTGAGAGGACAAAGTTCTAGAATTAAGTTGTTATGTATATTAACACTGTCAGTGTCAGGAACCACACATTAACACAGTGCAAGAAGAAAACATTTGGGGGATATCAGCAGCAGAATGGCTGTTGAAGAGGATGATGATGATGATAACATAGTTATATTTATGAGGCAGGCTTGAAAGTGACACATAGTCCCTAAGTTTAATGGCAGGATCTTGCACCCTACAACATGTTGGTAACTCTGCAGGAAGTGATAGTACATCACAAAGTCAATCGCATGCTCCTTTCACTCATGTCTGTACAGGAAGAAAACCCATGCACCTCTACAACCGTATTTCTAAAACCAGACAAACACTTTCAGAATGCTGACAGGAATTTAGAGGCAAGTGTCTACAGTGACACCTTTATAAAGGGATAAGAGGTGCAGGAATTTATCACAGCTACCCCAGGAAACATGTAAAGCATTTGCTGCTCAGAAGCAAATGTGCCATGACATTGTTAGAACTCTGAGCACCGCTACAAAGTCAGTTGGAAATGTCAGAGTTCTTCAGACTATAAATGAAGATTTTAAGCACTATGTGGAACTGACAGAGTAGGCATAATGCCATGACCACACTGATGTGCAGTATGGTGACACACCAAGCATCCATGACCACCTCCATTTGTACACTAGTTAGGACTTACCAGACTCAAGTAAGAGTCAGTTTGTAGGGGTGGAGGACGGGGTACTGCCCAGACACACTGGGCAGATCACATGAGACTACATATACTTCTCAACAATGTACTGTAATTAGTCGGGGGGTAACACGAAAAATAAATTTCATGCAGACCATGACAGCATTCATCTACACTTAGCAGAACCTCTAATTCAAGAAAACAGTCCCACAGCACTGTCAAATCAGTATTTATAGGATTACCTGTATCAAATAGGTAAAAAACAACTCATTCAGCTCTCATAACAGCTCCTCTTTAAAATCCCTTGCACTATTACCTACCATATATTTATGATATGTGTATGACACTGTGACAACCCTGCACTGGCCAAGTTATCAACGAGCCTCAATCCTCATCACTGGCAAAAGTGAGGGATGTACACAATGAGAGGATGACAAGAACACATACAATAAAGTACAATTTCTCTTAAGAGCACACAGTGATCACAATTAGTCTGTGGCTGGTTTCTCCCTCTTTCTCCAGATCCCCAGTAAGAGTCCCCATTGGCACAGCTATAGGGTTAAGATCTCAGCTGAGGGGTCAAGCCAAGACCTCCAGCTCCCTCTCCAACCAGTGCCTCATGTCCCTGCCCAAGTAGCTGATACACACACACACACACACACACACACACACACACACACACACACACACACACACACACACACACACACACACACACACACACACACACACACACACACACACACACACACACACACACACACACACACACACACACACACACACACACACACACACACACACACACACACACACTCACACATTGCAGGACAGTCTCAAATAAATACAGAAATCATCTAAACTAATCTTTACTATATTCCTATCTATATCTAAAAGAAATTACTTTTCCCTAATTACTTACTATTAGCAAGGCAAGTGCAGATGATAGTGATGATGGATATTTCTAGGTCTAAGATTAGATACAAACATGCACAGTCTTTATTAAATTTCTTAAATTACCATCAAACATTACTGCTGGGTCATCTTGGATGACATCACTCTTTGCCACCTGCCTTCAGTTCCCAGGCTAACAAATACGAACAGAATTGTTAACATCTCTCTGTGAGAAGTACACATATCTCATATGTGCAGCTGCTAGGAAGTCACAGAGCAATAAAACACTTTACATTTTAAACATAGTAAATACTTCTCTCCAAGACAATAGAAAAACTTCTAGCTCTTAACATCCAGTCTTCTAGCTGCATTAACTAACTTTTATAGCACATCATAAAGCATTTAATTTCAACTTATTTTCTTGAAGTTTTGTAAGTTAATCTTATATGTTCCAGCAGGGTATGTTGTGGTTACATTCTTGAAGTCCAGTACATAACACACAGTTCTATATAAATCATATCAATATTCACAAATTACATAAAATTATTTGCAAAATTCCATTTAGCTGGGATGGCAGTGTCACAGACACATTTATCCTTAACCTGCTGAGATTCAAGTGTGACATTTCTGTCACTATTAGATGTTTGCACACACATATCAATGTTTAACTTAAAGGGGAATAAGTTAAATAAAGTAAACAAAAAAGGGATAACTTATGATACTTTTCAACTGTATGCAAGCTATTCCTCTAATGATGCTGCTTAAAACCTCTTGGAACTGTGGAAAGAAATCTGTATGTCATAAGATAAGATTGCAGTGATTAACACCATTAATGCTCTATGTATTATCATTGTCATAGCTGGTAATTACCTACAACATAAAAAAGGTAATAATTCACAATTGTTCATGTAAACAATAATAAGAAAATAAAGAAGATGTGAGTATCCTGCCATGTAAACAGCCAATTCTGCCACTTCACCCTCACCACTCTAAAAATGATGCATTTTTTTGTCTCTGAGGGCACAAATTACTGCGCATGATAAAATGAAATAACCTGATGTGCAGTACCTTTACAGCCAGCATAGTTAAAAATTGGTGGTAATACTGCATAATAAAAAAAATAATATGACACATTTTCATTCAACTGTAAGATATGAACTCATGTTAAGTACTGAAGTAACACCTTTTACTAAATGTACCACTTCAGGATATTCAGTAAGAGCATAATTAGGTACACCACCTCACTAGAATGTATTGTGCAAAACAGTTACAAATGTAATTATTCCTTGCATGATGCTTTATGACACTACTAATTAAGAGTCCATTAGCACTCAGGCATGAATTTTACGAACAACAATATGAGTACTGTTCTGAAAAAAAAAATAATTATTTAGCTATAAGAAAGAATGTCTAATGAACAGTAACAGTAGACCATGCACCACACAGCGTAGTCCACAAATATCACTGCATGCATTAATTATAGTCTGTATTTTTACAAGAAAGGAAACACTAACCTAAATGTCACAGTCCATAGTTCACAGCCGTATGCCATGCACAGGCCTGCTACACTGGGTCCCTTACTACTGCCACTAGCTGGACTCCATTAGTCATAGTAGGACTGGAACTTAATTATATTAAATTATTGATAATTTTTTTCAAACCAGAAGAAGAGCAGCTGCACGAGAGAATACTGTCCCTTCAGAACGAACTGCATGGTATGTTTCCGCCAATAATAATAGATCAAAAATTAATGAACATCCTTGACTCTCTCAACATATTTGAGAGAAAAGTAATATAGACTAAACTGAAAAAAATAAAAAGAGATAGGAATAATTTTATAAATGGGCTTGTATTCGTATGGCCGAGACCTGAAAAAAGAACTAATCAGAAAATAGGAGAAGGGACGATGCCTACAGAGAATGTTAGTTAAGATTCTAATGCTGCTGCTGCGAGGGTGGGAACCTTTGGAGTTTCCCATAGTCCAGTTGAACTGGAAATGATGTATCAGTCGGGTGCAAGGAAGAAAATAATGGAGTTCTGCTAAACAACCAGCTACGGCAAGAAAATATATGCAAAAGGAGTTATCTTTAGAAGCTACAGCCATTTCAAGGATTACAGGCATTGCTCAAAATACGAGGCAAGAACCATTTTTTTGCCAGTACTCATTACCTCTATCCAGGGAAATAGAAAGTCCATGACAATGGACAAGAAGCAGAATGAGGAGAAAATGCAAGCAAGATGTCAATGTAAAGAACATGCATGCCATAAAAAAGATGTGGTCAACCAAGGTAAATCCTTAATTGGAATATTTTAATAGACCACTAACAAAGACAGAGAGAATGGCACTTGAAATAGGGTTATCTTTTATCCCTGCTACTAAAGTGGAGGCAACAGATTTTATTACAGACCTTAAATGCTTCATGAGATCTGTTATGCTGAGACTTACGTATGGTAATAATGTAGTCAAGAACAAATTTAAATTACACAAGCCAAGTACTTTTGTTCCTATAAATCATCCAGTATTAGAAGTATATGGAAAACTATGTATTGATGAACTATATAGAAATTTTAGTTCTTCTAAGACAAAAACTAAGACTTTTAAAGATCTTACTAAAGATGAATATAAAGCATTGCATGATATACACAGTGATGATACCACAGTGATACACCCCACAGATAAGGGGGTCCCTATAGTTATCATGGATCATTTACACTACATAGCAATCATGAAACAAATGTTGGCTGATAATAAAGTTTATGTGAAAGTTAATATAAATTATGTTTACATGATGGTTGCTAGAGTGTATAGGATGTTATATGAATGTTTTAGATCTCATATTTTAGAGTATGATATGTACATATGTTCTGATAAAGGGCCCATTAATTTCAATGATGCCGGGAATACCTAAAGTACATAAAAATGCCTTACACCCTCCCAATGAGACCCACTGTGTCAGGAAGGAATTGGTGTACTGAATCAATTTCCATATATTTAGAAAAGAAATTCAGACCACTGTTAGATAAAAATTCTATAAAATTAAGAAATTCAAAACAAACTTTAAGAGACCTTTGCCACTTTTTAGAGATAGAGCAGATATCAGCAACCTCATATTAGTTACTCTAGATGTTCAATCATTATTTACTAATATACCAAATGAGAGAGGTATAATAATGTTGCAGAAATATTTGATGGACCATGGTGGTTTTGACAGAAAGACAGTTGATTTGTTATGCCTGCTTATGGAGACAGTATTAGAAAATAATGTATTCATTTTTGAGCAAGAGATATATTTGCAAAGGGATGGCATAGCTATGGGCACATCTTGTGCAAATAGCTATGCCAACCTGGTCATGGCCACATGGGAGGAAGACATGATAGTAAATGGTCTTTCACTGAATATATTACTTTATACTGATGGTTTGTAGATGATATATTTTTAATATGGGAGGGTAGCCTAGATATATTACACATTTTCTATGAATATCTAAATAGTACTATTTCCTTTTTAAAGTTTGCAATGGAGTTGTCATATCAAGAAACAAATTATTTAGACATAAATATTACTAAACATAGGGGAGAGGGAGTTGATACTAAAGTGCATAGGAAAAAAATGTTATAGAAACAACTTGTTACACAGAACAAGTATGCATCCCTCCCACATATTTAATAATATTGTAAAGGGACGGGGAATGGGAATATTCAGACTGTATGCAAATGAAGATGATTTTGAATGTGAGTTGAATGAACTAGGGAATAGATAGAGCTTGCAATTTCCAAAACATAAACCACATTCTAATGCAGGTTAAGGAGATGAGGGAGATGCAGGCAAAACCTTATTTTTCTGACACTGACATAGTGAATAATAAAGAACGAGCTATGACCAACTTAAGGAGAATTCTCGTATATTACTCTAGTAATGTCAATCAGGCTTTAGCAGTATATAAAAAAATTTTGGCCAATTTTAACAGCTGATGAAGAGATTAGTGAGCTAGCAGGGGCAAAACCAAGATTCACTGTTAAAAATATGAAATTATTAAAACAACTTTTATGCTATCCCAGAACAAGGGAGGCTAAAACAGAAAATAAGTTGGTTACAAAACCATGTCAGAATGTCATTTCTGTACATCCATAGATGACACTGGTCAGTTTTTTCATCCGGATTTGGAGACAATTTTTATATTTAATGTGGAAGCTGACTGTAACACCAAACATATAGTATACTTAGCACATTGCATGGAATTTCATTCATTCTAGAGAGGTAAAATAGACCGTAGGTTAAAAGACAGAATAAGGGAACACCAGTATAATATAAATAGAAAAATATCTACCAAAGCATTGGCTAAACATATTATGAATAATGACAGTAAATATTATTTTAAATTTTTAGTTATAGATAGAATTACAGTAGGAAAAAGAATGGGAGACACTACAAATAGGATGGAAGAAAAAGATACAAGATGGATCATTAGAATGAGAACAGATAGAGGTACAGGCCTAAATGAAAAGGTTCCAATTAAACCAATTTTGAAATCTAGACCTTTACAAAGAGAATTTGATAAGTAGCTATGTATTAAATTTATATATGGATTTGATTTTTATAACACTTTATATATATATATATATATATATATATATATATATATATATATATATACACATAAGCTTTTTTATATATGTGGTTTTAATAAAGAATTTTATTTTTTGCATTATTGTATAAACTGAGCTTATGAGACATGAATGCTTTAAATGTTGACTAATTTAATGATGGTGTTGTGTATAAATGGAAGCTTGTTCACGTGTCAGTTAACATCTGATGACGCAGTTAGTAAAACTGTGAAAGCGCTTGCGTTTTGCAGTTAATAAATGTTTCATGTGTGAAGAAATTATTAGCCATTGTGTTGATGTGCTTAGTGGATATTTACTGAATTGTTCATATTTTTAAGCAGAACATTAATCTGGTGCATCTTGACTATTGTCTGCGAAAATAAATTTGTATGTTATAACATAAGATTGCAGTGATTAACACTATTAATGCTCTATGCATTATCATTCTCATAGCTGGCAATTACCTACAACATAAAAAGGTAGTAATACACAACTGTTCGTGGAAACAATAATAAGAAAATAAGAAAATTAAGAAGAAGTGAGCATCCAGCCATGTAAACAAACACTTCTGCTACTTCATCCTCACCACTCTACAAATTATGTATTTTTTAGTCTCTGAGGGCATAAATTACTGTGCATGATAAAATGAAATAATCTGATGTGCAGTACCTTTACAAACAGCATAGTTCCAAATGAGGAAACATTGCATAATACAAAAAATAATATGACACATTTTCATTCAATTGCAAGATATGAACTCATGTTAAATACTGAAGTAACACCTTTTGCTAAATGTACCACTTCAGGATATCCAGTGAGAGCATAATTAGGTACACCACCTTACTAGAATGTATTGTGCAAAAGAGTTACAAATGTAATTATTCCTTACATGATGCTTTATGACACTACTAATTACGAGTCTGTTAGCACTCAGGCATGACTTTTACAAAGAATAATATGAATACTGTTCTGAAAAAAAAAATCATTATTTAAGGGTAAGAAAGAATGTCTAATTAACAGTAACAGTAAACCATGCGGCTTCCTATTACTTGATCGAATGTTTAGGTTACCGAATACCTAAACGTCGATCTGGTAATACCAAAAGCAAAAAACCGTGAATGGCCGATTTAATGCAGAGGAAAGAATTCCCTTGGCCGTTAGGCAGATTTTGCCCCTTTCCCCACTGTAGAGCAGTCTTGGAGTTGGTATATTTAATTAGGGGGTTGTGGGAGGCAAAGCACTCCCCACTTTATTTTGGTTTGTATTGAAGAATACTTACTAGATAACAGGATCAATAATGACATCTATACTTATATTAAGGTTGAACATCCTGTATTAGCTTCTATAGTGGGTATTCCTAAAATTCACAAGAATATAGATGAACCACCCTTTAGACCCATTATATCAGGGAGTAGATCTAAGATGTTTAATATAGGTAAGGTTATTGACACCTACTTGAAACACATATATGCCACTATTCCACATATAGCCAAGGACTCATAGGATTTTTTGAAACAGTATCCTATTTACCTATCTAGTTCAAATCTGATATTTGTGACTATTGATGTCATAGATTTATTTTCTTGTATACCTAAAGAAGATGGTCTATCAGCTTTTGCTACAAGTATAAGAAAACATACAGATATCCAATGGGACACCATCTGTCTTCTCACGCATATGATGTCCCTGGTTCTTGAACACAATTACATTATATTTGAGGGAGAATATTACAAGCAAACCAAAGGCGTAAGCTCCCATATACGCCAACTTGGTCATGCTTGAATGGGAAGAGAGACTGTTTTAGACAGTCACTTTATGACATACATAAAATATTACGTCCGATACCTTAATAATATATATTTGATTTGGGATGGTGGAAAACAACAGCTAGCATTATTTTTACAATATATCAGCAGTAGCAGCAATTTTTTAAAATTCACCTCCTCTAGCAGTCACGACGGTGTGGCTTATTTAGACACATTTGTGTCAGAAATAGGAGATGAGTTTAAATCCAAAATTTACAGAAAGGACACTTTTTTGAACAGTTATTTGGAATATTCTAGCTACCATCCGAAGAAACAATTCACGAATATATATAAGGGTCAGCTTATTAGAGCAGTTAGGATGACCTCACGGTATGAGGACATGTTGGAAGAGGTGAAATTTATAACATCCTTATTTAAGGACAGAGGCTATGATGTTAGAGTTATGGAAAATGTAAGTAATTATGTTGTGAGGAAATGGGGTAATCAGTACAAGCCTTTGTTGGATGAAAAATATAGGACAGCTATTGTTTCGACTGTGGATACATTGCATGATATGAAGTCTGAAACTTGCATTTTTGGTAAATCTTGCATTTTGGAATTTGGCATGTATTCAGGTAAAGTTAAGAAGATTTTGATGAACAACTGGCATATAATATCTGCTGATCAAGATATAGCACCTATATTAGGTGAATGCCCAAGGTTTGTTTATAAGGTAGGGGCTAATATAAAATCTATTTTAGAGAAGGGTATCTTCATTAAGAAGACAGAATATATCAAAACTGCAAAATGTGGGGCATGTAAACAATGTCACACTATATTTCAGGGAGATAGTGTGAAATTGGACAATTACAAACACACTAGAATTAAATTCTGTGGGGGCAACTGTACAACTAAAATGGTGGTGTATATTGCCATCTGTAGAACATGTTCAGGATTCTATATAGGTAAGACTCAAAGGAGTTTAACAAACGTATATACTCTCACCTTTATAGCATCAGAACGAAGGATGAAAAAAATGCTTTGTATAAACATATTAAGCAATATGGTGATAAACATTATTTTAATTGTGGTATAGTGTTCATTGTGCACACCAATAACAGAGGGGGTGACTTTAATAATTTATTATTATATAAAGAATTTTGGTGGCAAATATATACGGATGCTTCCACTATACCAGGTTTAAATGACACTCTATCTGTCAAACCACTATTGGTCTTAAAATGAACTGTTTATAAGGTACATTGTTATATGTTTTGAAACATGTTTTGATTTGATCCAAATGTTGTTGTTAACATTTTTTCAGTTTTAACTAGATCATTTTATCAACACATATTACATGTAACTTTGTTTTTAGAAATAATATGAATATCATTTAATATTTTATGAATAGAGAACAATGGTCATAGGATGTGTGTATAGCTTTAAAATTTCAAACTGAAATTTGGCGCCAAAAATGTTATTTAAGCAACTGTGATGCAAGCTATGGTGTTCTGAGGAAGCTTGTTTTATTCAAGTGAAAGCGCTTAACCATTCTTTGTCTGTTGGCATTACAATAAACTTTTGTCTACTTCTACTTGGTTTCATTGAAGGTGTTGTGAACTGGTATGAGCGTTGAATAGGGGCGAATTCCCAAGACACAGAGACGGAATTTTGCACACAGTGCATTTGCTGTTTTTTCTTTTCTAGTTGAACTTTTATGGTTGCTGCACTGTTTACAACATAAAAAGGTAGTAATACACAACTGTTCGTGGAAACAATAATAAGAAAATAAGAAAATGAAGAAGAAGTGAGCATCCTGCCATGTAAACAAACACTTCTGCTACTTCATCTTCACCACTCTACAAATTATGCATTTTTTTGTCTCTGAGGGCATAAATTACTGTGCATGATAAAATGAAATAATCTGATGTGCAGTACCTTTACAAACAGCATAGTTCAAAATGAGGAAACATTGCATAATACAAAAAATAATATGACACATTTTCATTCAATTGCAAGATATGAACTCATGTTAAATACTGAAGTAACACCTTTTGCTAAATGTACCACTTCAGGATATCCAGTGAGAGCATAATTAGGTACACCACCTTACTAGAATGTATTGTGCAAAACAGTTACAAATGTAATTATTCCTTAAATGATGCTTTATGACACTACTAATTACGAGTCTGTTAGCACTCAGACATGACTTTTACAATGAATAATATGAATACTGTTCTGAAAAAAAAATCATTACTTAAGGATAAGAAAGAATGTCTAATTAACAGTAACAGTAGACCATGCGGGTTCCTATTACTTGATCGAACGTTTAGGTTACCGAATACCTAAACGTCGATCTGGTAATACCAAAAGCAAAAAAACGTGAATGGCCGATTTAATGCAGAGGAAAGAATTCCCCTTGCCGTTAGGCAGACTTTGCCCCTTTCCCCACTGTAGAGCAGTCTTGGAGTTGGTATATTTAATTAGGGGGTGTGGGAGGCAAAGCACTCCCCACTTTATTTTGGTTTGTATTGAAGAATACTTACTAGATAACAGGATCAATAATGACATCTATACTTATATTAAGGTTGAACATCCTGTATTAGCTTCTATAGTGGGTATTCCTAAAATTCACAAGAATATAGATGAACCGCCCTTTAGACCCATTATATCAGGGAGTAGGTCTAAGACATTTAATATAGGTAAGGTTATTGACACCTACTTGAAACACATGTATGCCACTATTCCACATATAGCCAAGGACTCATGGGATTTTTTGAAACAGTATCCTATATACCTATCTAGTTCAAATCTGATGTTTGTGACTATTGATGTCATAGATTTATTTTCTTGTATACCTAAAGAAGATGGTCTATCAGCTTTTGCTACAAGTATAAGAAAACATACAGATATCCAGTGGGACACCATCTGTCTTCTCACGGATATGATGTCCCTGGTTCTTGAACACAATGAAATTATATTTGAGGGAGAATATTACAAGCAGGCCAAAGGTGTAGCTATGGGAGCAGTCTGCGCTCCCATATATGCCAACTTGGTCATGCTTGAATGGGAAGAGAGGACTGTTTTAGACAGTCACTTTATGACATACATAAAATATTACGTCCGATACCTTAATGATATATATTTGATTTGGGATGGTGGAGAACAACAGCTAGCATTATTTTTACAATATATCAGCAGTAGCAGCAATTTTTTTAAAATTCACCTCCTCTAGCAGTCATGATGGTGTGGCTTATTTAGACACATTTGTGTCAGAAATAGGGGATGAGTTTAAATCCAAAATTTACAGAAAGGACACTTTTTTGAACAGTTATTTGGAATATTCTAGCTACCATCCGAAGAAACAATTCACGAATATATATAAGGGTCAGCTTATTAGAGCAGTTAGGATGACCTCACGGTATGAGGACATGTTGGAAAAGGTGAAATTTATAACATCCTTATTTATGGACAGAGGCTATGATGTTAGAGTTATGGAAAATGTAAGTAATTATGTTGTGAGGAAATGGGGTAATCAGTACAAGCCTTTGTTGGGTGAAAAATATAGGACAGCTATTGTTTCGACTGTGGATACATTGCATGATATGAAGTCTGAAACTTGCATTTTGGTAAATCTTGCATGTTGGAATTTGGCATGTATTCAGGTAAAGTTAAGAAGAATTTGATGAACAACTGGCATATAATATCTGCTGATCAAGATATAGCACCTATATTAGGTGAATGCCCAAGGTTTGTTTATAAGGTAGGGGCTAATATAAAATCTATTATAGAGAAGGGTATCTTCAGTAAGAAGACAGAATATATGAAAACTGCAAAATGTGGGGCATGTAAACAATGTCACACTATATTTCAGGGAGATAATGTGAAATTGGACAATTACAAACACACTAGAATTACATTCTGTGGGGGCAACTGTACAACTAAAATGGTGGTGTATATTGCCATCTGTAGAACATGTTCAGGATTCTATATAGGTAAGACTCAAAGGAGTTTAACAAACGTATATACTCTCACCTTTATAGCATCAGAAGGAAGTATGAAAAAAATGCTTTGTATAAACATATTAAGCAATATGGTGATAAACAGTATTTTAATTTTGGTATAATGGACATTGTGCACACCAATAACAGAGGGGGTGACTTTAATAATTTATTATTATATAAAGAATTTTGGTGGCAAATATATACGGATGCTTCCACTATACCAGGTTTAAATGACACTCTATCTGTCAAACCACTATTGGTCTTAAAATGAACTATTTATAAGGTACATTGTTATATGTTTTGAAACATGTTTTGATTTGATCCAAATGTTGTTGTTAACATTTTTTCAGTTTTAACTTGATCATTTTATCAACACATATTGCATGTAACTTTGTTTTTAGAAATAATATGAATATCATTCAATATTTTATGAATAGAGAACAATGGTCATAGGATGTGTGTATAGCTTTAAAATTTCAAACTGAAATTTGGCGCCAAAAATGTTATTTAAGCAACTGTGATGCAAGCTATGGTGTTCTGAGGAAGCTTGTTTTATTCAAGTGAAAGCGCTTAACCATTCTTTGTCTGTTGGCATTACAATAAACTTTTGTCTACTTCTACTTGGTTTCATTGAAGGTGTTGTGAACTGGTATGAGCGTTGAATAGGGGCGAATTCCCAAGACACAGAGACGGAATTTTGCACACAGTGCATTTGCTGTTTTTTCTTTTCTAGTTGAACTTTTATGGTTGCTGCACTGTTTACAACATAAAAAGGTAGTAA
This sequence comes from Protopterus annectens, assembly GCF_019279795.1. Lineage (NCBI taxonomy): Eukaryota > Metazoa > Chordata > Ceratodontiformes > Protopteridae > Protopterus > Protopterus annectens. The sequence goes on along the minus strand of NC_056731.1, from coordinate 641,746,328 downwards.
TACACAACTGTTCGTGGAAACAATAATAAGAAAATAAGAAAATGAAGAAGAAGTGAGCATCCTGCCATGTAAACAAACACTTCTGCTACTTCATCCTCAACACTCTACAAATTATGCATTTTTTTGTCTCTGAGGGCATAAATTACTGTGCATGATAAAATGAAATAATCTGATGTGCAGTACCTTTACAAACAGCATAGTTCAAAATGAGGAAACATTGCATAATACAAAAAATAATATGACACATTTTCATTCAATTGCAAGATATGAACTCATGTTAAATACTGAAGTAACACCTTTTGCTAAATGTACCACTTCAGGATATCCAGTGAGAGCATAATTAGGTACACCACCTTACTAGAATGTATTGTGCAAAAGAGTTACAAATGTAATTATTCCTTACATGATGCTTTATGACACTACTAATTACGAGTCTGTTAGCACTCAGGCATGACTTTTACAATGAATAATATGAATACTGTTCTGAAAAAAAAATCATTATTTAAGGATAAGAAAGAATGTCTAATTAACAGTAACAGTAGACCATGTGGGTTCCTATTACTTGATCGAACGTTTAGGTTACCGAATACCTAAACGTCGATCTGGTAATACCAAAAGCAAAAAAACGTGAATGGCCGATTTAATGCAGAGGAAAGAATTCCCCTTGCCATTAGGCAGACTTTGCCCCTTTCCCCACTGTAGAGCAGTCTTGGAGTTGGTATATTTAATTAGGGGGTGTGGGAGGCAAAGCACTCCCCACTTTATTTTGGTTTGTATTGAAGAATACTTACTAGATAACAGGATCAATAATGACATCTATACTTATATTAAGGTTGAACATCCTGTATTAGCTTCTATAGTGGGTATTCCTAAAATTCACAAGAATATAGATGAACCGCCCTTTAGACCCATTATATCATGGAGTAGGTCTAAGACATTTAATATAGGTAAGGTTATTGACACCTACTTGAAACACATGTATGCCACTATTCCACATATAGCCAAGGACTCATGGGATTTTTTGAAACAGTATCCTATATACCTATCTAGTTCAAATCTGATGTTTGTGACTATTGATGTCATAGATTTATTTTCTTGTATTCCTAAAGAAGATGGTCTATCAGCTTTTGCTACAAGTATAAGAAAACATACAGATATCCAGTGGGACACCATCTGTCTTCTCACGGATATGATGTCCCTGGTTCTTGAACACAATGAAATTATATTTGAGGGAGAATATTACAAGCAGCCAAAGGTGTAGCTATGGGAGCAGTCTGCGCTCCCATATATGCCAACTTGGTCATGCTTGAATGGGAAGAGAGGACTGTTTTAGACAGTCACTTTATGACATACATAAAATATTACGTCCGATACCTTAATGATATATATTTGATTTGGGATGGTGGAGAACAACAGCTAGCATTATTTTTACAATATATCAGCAGTAGCAGCAATTTTTTTAAAATTCACCTCCTCTAGCAGTCATGATGGTGTGGCTTATTTAGACACATTTGTGTCAGAAATAGGGGATGAGTTTAAATCCAAAATTTACAGAAAGGACACTTTTTTGAACAGTTATTTGGAATATTCTAGCTACCATCCGAAGAAACAATTCACGAATATATATAAGGGTCAGCTTATTAGAGCAGTTAGGATGACCTCACGGTATGAGGACATGTTGGAAGAGGTGAAATTTATAACGTCCTTATTTATGGACAGAGGCTATGATGTTAGAGTTATGGAAAATGTAAGTAATTATGTTGTGAGGAAATGGGGTAATCAGTACAAGCCTTTGTTGGGTGAAAAATATAGGACAGCTATTGTTTCGACTGTGGATACATTGCATGATATGAAGTCTGAAACTTGCATTTTTGGTAAATCTTGCATGTTGGAATTTGGCATGTATTCAGGTAAAGTTAAGAAGAATTTGATGAACAACTGGCATATAATATCTGCTGATCAAGATATAGCACCTATATTAGGTGAATGCCCAAGGTTTGTTTATAAGGTAGGGGCTAATATAAAATCTATTATAGAGAAGGGTATCTTCAGTAAGAAGACAGAATATATGAAAACTGCAAAATGTGGGGCATGTAAACAATGTCACACTATATTTCAGGGAGACAGTGTGAAATTGGACAATTACAAACACACTAGAATTAAATTCTGTGGGGGCAACTGTACAACTAAAATGGTGGTGTATATTGCCATCTGTAGAACATGTTCAGGATTCTATATAGGTAAGACTCAAAGGAGTTTAACAAACGTATATACTCTCACCTTTATAGCATCAGAAGGAAGTATGAAAAAAAATGCTTTGTATAAACATATTAAGCAATATGGTGATAAACATTATTTTAATTTTGGTATAATGGACATTGTGCACACCAATAACAGAGGGGGTGACTTTAATAATTTATTATTATATAAAGAATTTTGGTGGCAAATATATACGGATGCTTCCACTATACCAGGTTTAAATGACACTCTATCTGTCAAACCACTATTGGTCTTAAAATGAACTATTTATAAGGTACATTGTTATATGTTTTGAAACATGTTTTGATTTGATCCAAATGTTGTTGTTAACATTTTTTCAGTTTTAACTTGATCATTTTATCAACACATATTACATGTAACTTTGTTTTTAGAAATAATATGAATATCATTTAATATTTTATGAATAGAGAACAATGGTCATAGGATGTGTGTATAGCTTTAAAATTTCAAACTGAAATTTGGCGCCAAAAATGTTATTTAAGCAACTGTGATGCAAGCTATGGTGTTCTGAGGAAGCTTGTTTTATTCAAGTGAAAGCGCTTAACCATTCTTTGTCTGTTGGCATTACAATAAACTTTTGTCTACTTCTACTTGGTTTCATTGAAGGTGTTGTAGACTGGTATGAGCGTTGAATAGGGGTGAATTCCCAAGACACAGAGACGGAATTTTGCACACAGTGCATTTGCTGTTTTTTCTTTTCTAGTTGAACTTTTATGGTTGCTGCACTGTTTACAACATAAAAAGGTAGCAATACACAACTGTTCGTGGAAACAATAATAAGAAAATAAGAAAATTAAGAAGTGAGCATCCTGCCATGTAAACAAACACTTCTGCTACTTCATCCTCACTACTCTACAAATTATGTATTTTTTTGTCTCTGAGGGCATAAATTACTGTGCATGATAAAATGAAATAATCTGATGTGCAGTACCTTTACAAACAGCATAGTTCAAAATGAGGAAACATTGCATAATACAAAAAATAATATGACACATTTTCATTCAATTGCAAGATATGAACTCATGTTAAATACTGAAGTAACACCTTTTGCTAAAGGTACCACTTCAGGATATCCAGTGAGAGCATAATTAGGTACACCACCTTACTAGAATGTATTGTGCAAAAGAGTTACAAATGTAATTATTCCTTACATGATGCTTTATGACACTACTAATTACGAGTCTGTTAGCACTCAGGCATGACTTTTACAATGAATAATATGAATACTGTTCTGAAAAAAAAATCATTATTTAAGGATAAGAAAGAATGTCTAATTAACAGTAACAGTAGACCATGCGGGTTCCTATTACTTGATCGAACGTTTAGGTTACCGAATACCTAAACGTCGATCTGGTAATACCAAAAGCAAAAAAATGTGAATGGCCGATTTAATGCAGAGGAAAGAATTCTGTTGGCCGTTAGGCAGATTTTGCCCCTTTCCCCACTGTAGAGCAGTCTCGGAGTTGGTATATTTAATTAGGGGGGTGTGGGAGGCAAAGCACTCTCCACTTTATTTTGGTTTAAATTTTTTTTTCTTTTCTTGCAGCCGAAGAAATTCATTCCCTATGTTAAATCGGCCAATTGCTGTTTTAATTTTTTGATATTACCAGGTAGATGTTTAGGTATTCACTAACCTAAACTTTCGATCAGGTCATATAGACACGACCATGCACCAGCCAGCATAGTCCACAAATATCATTGCATGCATTAATTATAGTCTGTGTATTTTTACAAGAAACCTAACCTAAATGTCATGGTCCATAGTTCACAGCCATATGCCATGCACAAGCCTGCTACACGGGTTCCCTTACTACTGCTACTAGCTGGTCTCGATTAGTTATAGTAGGACTGGAACTGGGAGCTGCAGTGACAGCATGGGTCACTTTCTCACCACACCAGCTTACTATCATGTTGTGCAGAATGCAACTTGCAGTAAAAATCCAACATGCAGTAGCTGGGTCATATTGAAGGGTACCCCCCTAGATCATCCAGGCACTTAAAACATCTTTTCAAGAGGGTCAAAGACCATCTCAGTGACAACACTGGTCTTAGACAGTGCTGTGTTGTAGTTCTGTTCAGCATGACTGGTGTCATGAGCATGGCTCCAGTGTACATCCAGCATCACATGAAAGGAAAAAAAAATGATAGAGAGAAAAGTGGAGGGGGAAACAAAACAAAGAAAAAGTGGTTTTGTATTCAGCAATACATTTTACCATGAATACCTATTTAAATAAAATAAAAAAAAAAGAAAATTCCACTTACCAACAAGATGGCCACTGGGCATCCTATCAAGCATAAAGAGGCAACAGAGTGACCTAGTGTGCCAGATATTGAAATTGTGTGCACTGCCAGGATGCTGGGCTGAGAGAATGGTGATGCACCACCATGCATCACACATGACCTGCCACTTGATGGAATGGTAGCCTTTTCTACTGTGGTACCACTCATCATGTGGAGCAGATGGGGCCTTAATTGCAAAATGAGTGCAATCTATTACACCTACCTCAGGAAAATGTGCCACCCCTTAAAAATGCATGCATATTCCTAGCTTGGTCCTGAAGTGACACTGGAAAATAGATTGACTGACTCACACATGCCAAGAGTGCAACCAGGAACTGTCCAAGTATCCTTGAGGCAGAAGTCTGTGAGATACCCAGCATGTTCCCAGTCTGCCTCTAGAAGGTCTGCGTGGCAATTATAATGACAGCTATACATACCTTTTTATACCATAGGGATAGGAACGACATGTACCCCTCTGCAGTACCCCTGTGGGGGCCCAACATACTCACTAAGATCCTTACAATGTCCAGACATTCCTGATAGTCAAAATTATTATGAGCTATTCTCTGCCTATATCTCCACATTCTTGGCCAGGAAGCACCGCTGGGTGCAAATGCTTTTGGCTTAGCCAAGACATGCAGCTCACGCTGGGAAAGAGCAAGCCTAGCAGCAAATGACAGCATCATTGCAGATTGCAAAATATATAGAACAGATGTGACTCTACCTTTTATAATGAATCAGTGGAATCTGTGGCAGGGAGGAACCACACAAAACTTTGACTATGAATTGCAAATATGCAAGAGAAGGCTTCAGATGCATAGGCTGTTTTACATCATTTCTCATTTACATCTCATTATTTGTTCATTTTCTGATATTCATTACCATCACACATTAGCATAAGTAGCTTTTATTAATAGTGCCTTTCCTTGTGTATATATGTGGACAGCGTGGATAGCTTTTATACATTCATGTAATGACTATGCCATAGCATTTATTTTATTTTATTTTTTATTTTTTTTACATTTGTTAACCCAGTAGTGTCCATCTGAGCAAATAGCCCATTTTCAGTGGAGAGAGGGACAGGGAGAAAAGCTCCATAACAATAGTACAAAAAAAGGTTACAAAAATTTTACAAAGATTTACAAACAATATACAACAAGTTTTAACAGTTGCTACAATCACAATTTATAAACAGAAAATGTAAACAGAAAACATTACATTTCCTAAGCCTTACTACAGACATTAATATGAAACTCATTATATACATAACTAAAATAAACCATTGTGGTATTCTCATTTGGTAGAAGTAAGACAAGGAGAAAATAGCAGAAAAGAAAACATATGATTGATGGCATGAGAAACTAGGCAGGAGTATTACAGGAGCATATCCATTGTTGAGTAAGGTATTCCCTTAGGAGTTATTACTCCTGGAATGCTGTAAGCCGAGGCGCTAGAGTTTTGAGTTTTTTATTAAACCTGTGTTTATGCTGTGGCCAGTTGTGGATTTCTTCTTGCACTGTTCTTCAAGTTGTTACATATTCCTTTAGGAGTTGTTTGAAACTGTGTTTTTTAGGATATTCTGGGGTATTAGGTTCCACTGTTTGGCTACTTTATAGGAGAAGAGAGTAACCCAAGTAATTATGGGAATTTGTTACCTTGAGTATAAGTTCTTCAGATGATCTAAGGGTCCTGGGTTGGTATTTAGTTACAGTTGGTTGGAGAGTGCAGGGCAGTTTTCAGGTTTGTGGATAATGGAGTGGCAGTGGTGAGCTGACTGAGCGATAACAGATTGTGAAATTCAAGCCAGTAGGTCCTGCTGGATATATATTATAGCAGGAATCAAGTAGATGTAAATCAGACATGCGCAGGTTAGTGAAAATTTGAAAACAGTAGAGGAGTAGATAGGAGATGGGATCTGGCTGTGGCTAGTCTGGCATTTTGAGTGAGGTAAGGTTTGGTCCTATATAGTGCACTAAGTTCGATGTGAACTTTTTTAATTGTCAATGATATGTGTTTATTGAATGTGTTAGCTTGTTGTCTATTCTGACATGAAGCTGTTTTGTTTGGTTAACTGGGTCTTTTATAGTGCCATTAGTGGAGTGGATGGAGAGAGGAGTGGGTTTGCTTTGGATTTCCTCTTGAAGAAGATCATTAACTTTGTTTTGTTTGGACTTAGGATGGGTTGAAGTTCATTTAGGTAATTTTCAATATCTAGAAATGATTTTTCCAGTTTATCATGGAGTTCCTGGCATGTGGAAGCAGGGCAAATAAGAGTATGCATTCAAGTGTGGCTACATTTTCACCAGTGCTAGAATTACAAACAAGAAATGCCTTACCCAAATCAAATCAGTTAATCGTGCATAATATACATTTTGTAAGTAAAAGTAACACATTGGCTACTATTCTGTTGGAACGTTAATGAAAAATTGAGTGGGGAATTTAATAAATCCTACATGGTTTGTTTTCTGTGTAGGCATCGTGCTGCACTGCCTACACGGCCGCGAACATTTTCAGATTCAGTAAACACTGCTGAGCAGCGAGCACACATGCACCAACACAGAAACTTCCATGGCATGCAAATCACCTCATAAGTATGTGAATTTCATGCAAATGAGGTATGTAGAACAACCCAGCAAGCAGAGAGGTATCTCTTCAGACGCCATGTCAGTGTCTGTAGTGTACATGGAAAAATTCCATGTACAGGAATGTAGACAGACAAAATGGCTTGTAAAAATGGAGATATCTGGACAGAAATGTCATGCTTACATACATATATGAACAAAACTATCATCCTGTATGTCTGAATAATTAAAGAGAATGAGTTAAATTACTTTTATTTTTTTTTAAATAATTTGGGCATGTTTGCAAAGCGGGCTGCAGTGCGCAAACATGGTTTACAGAAAATAAAAACAAATAAATAAATTTTGGAAAAAACAAATTAATTAGAATCTGACAGAAATATATTACAGGACTGTGTGTGGAGTCCCTACAATGGTGCATTTGTGCTGTTGCTAACGTGGTTGGACTATGAAGTGTGTAGCTTCCAGGCTGTGAGCACGGATACCTATGCAAATGAGGTGGAGGTACTGAGTAGCAGAATGGAGTAATTGTGTCCGCATATCTCCTTTGTGTAGGCTTAAATCCATGTTGCTGATTACACAGGAGGTAGCTGACACTGGGGGGGGGGGTCTACTCACTTCTAAGCTCATTTTAGCTTAGGTGCACGTGTTTGTGCAGCATGCTGCCTGGATGAGCATGTCCACTAACTTCTAAGCTCTGTTTATATTCGCATCTGTGCTGTCTCCATTGAGGGGGTGTGTCCACTAACTTCTAAGCTTTGTTTACCTTCTGTGTGTGTGTTTGCTTGCCACCCTGCCCAGCTGAGCATGTTTAAAAAAATATATATTTAATTAGTTTTGACTCTTGTTTAAGCCAAAATAGGGCCACTGAATGATGTTAATTATATTGTAGGCAGGTATAATGCATCATAGTTACCCAATCACACATTCTGCACCTACAGAAGAGCTCTGTAAAGTATGCATACACCCTACATTCTGATTTTTCCCCAATACTCTGCACCATTGGAGTACAGAGTTGGGAATTTTAACTGACAGAATGCTAGAGGCTGCTACAGATCTGCTGCACCTGTATGTGCTAGATACTGAACCATTGCTCCTGCTGCTGCTGACAATAATCCTAGACAGAGAAGGAGAAGAGTGTTCAGACCCAAGGTAACCTTGCAGGAGCTACATGAGCTGCAGCTTATAGAGCACTACAGGATGGATAGGGACATACAGCAAGAGCTCACTGATTTCTGCCGCCATCAACTCAGACCCAGACCCAACAGAGGGGAACCTATCCCAGTGGAAACAAAGGTATGTGTAGCCCTTAGGATACTAGCTACAGGTACTTTCCAAAGACCAACTGGTGGCATGATGGGGGTTTCACAGGCATCAGCATCCAGGGTGCTCCACCATTTCATGGATGCCATGCTACCACATGCCAGTGAGCACATTTCTTTTCCCCTCACTGCTGATGCGAGGGCCAGCAATATGCAACACTTCTCCCATGTAGCACACTACCTTGAAGTACTGGGTGCCATAGATTGCACTCATGTACACTTCAAGGCACCACCTGGTGTGGAGGGTAGAATCTATGTCAACAGCAAGAGGTACCACTCCATTAACTGTCAGGTCATGTGTAATGCCCAGGGGATTATCATAAATGTGTGGTGGCAGCCCTGGCAGTTATCATGACTCCCATATTTGGCATGCATCACACCAGCCATGTACCAGATGTTTGCTGGGGAGACATCCCACACAGCAATTTACTAGGGGATGCTAGCTACACCCTGGAACCGTGGCTGATGACACCCATCAGAAATGAACATACATCCACTGAAGAATGCCATAATGAGGCACATGCACAAACTAGAAGCATCTTACAGCATGTGTTTGGGCTTCTGAAGTCACAGTTCTGGTGCCTCAGTATATCCAATGGAGCTCTGCAGTACTCTCCAGCTACATTTGCACATATGTTTACAGTATGTGCTATGCTACAAAATATGATCCTGTGGAAACAGCTGCAGCAGGATCAGCAAAGGGAAGGGATGCACAGCCTCCCACCACTGCCTTAGTCACCACAGCCACAGTCACAGGAGGACTGGGAGGAGGAACCACCCTGATTATGTCCCTTTCGGCAACTGTAGGTGTGCCCAGTACACCCTGGCTTTGGCTACAAGACAATGCATAGCACATTCACTGACAACCTAGGGCCCTTGGGACTGACACCTTACTCCTACTCACATACATATAGTAAAAGTGATGCCAGGCTACCCACACAACCTGTATCTATCCATGTAATGGCTGCGTACTGCTTGCATCCGACAGTCATCCCTAAACTACAGTTCTGTCAACTACTGCATTCTTAAGGTAAGTCCCTAACCTACACACTACTTGTAAGGATTATTATAATATGCTATTGTATGTATGGATTTGCTGCATTTACGCAAGTAAATATAGTGGGCTATTTGGACAGAAGTAACATTGACATAGGACTACAGATACCCAGTCCACTAGTATGTGTTCCTTAATATTCTCTAGGTCTCATGGTTGGAATAGTTACTACATCAATCAAGGGAAATGTTAAACAGTGGGGCACATGATATTTGGACTTCTGTGTATCCCAGCAGAACATGTGGTGTTGTTCCCCTATCCCCAACACAGCAGTGTTCTCATATAACTGCTTTAACAGTAACTCATCAATGGTGTATCAGCAGTACAGGCAATCTCAGGGCAGTAACATAGAAACTTATCATACATTTGTATGTCTCACTTAATACAGGAATAACAACGTACATGTGTATGCTGTTGATTGTGTCATGAATGAGTCATGTCTGTCTGGCAGCTTGTGTGGCTCAGTGGACTAGGAGACTTAGCATGGGTGATGGTGTTGATAGTTCTACTGTGGAAGTATCCATATCTTTTGGGTGTGAGGTATTATTATGTTTCTTCTTTACAGACTGTCAATCTGTGTGTGGTGTAACATTATTACCCTCTGTCAGATATTAATTACATCAGACAGCTGGAGAATGCCATGGACATTTTGAGTGATGTGCAGTACTGCAGAAACAGGGACAGATGTCATTGACAGTAACACACAAAATCACAGACTGGAGTACAGGTAACTGTGGGCTGGAGTCACTTTATAAGTACTGACAATCACACTGGGCATGCCCATGCACTTAATTAAACTGAGAGCAAGTCTACTGCCCATTGATTACAATGATCTCTTTGTATAGATATGTGTATACATGCATACATATATGCATACATATCCATCTGACACCATCTTTCTCTCACGTAAATATTATATCTATCTTTTTGTATTTACAAATGCATGTATACCTATATATATATATGTATATATATATATATATATATATATATATATATATATATATATATATATATATATACATATATATATATATATATATATATATATATATATATATATATATATATATATATATATATATATATATATAAAAACATCTCAGTCTTTCCCCATATATCTACATAGCACACATACATATATACACACACAACTACATTTATATACACATGCCTGTTATATACATAAATATGTGTGTGGATGTCTGTATTGTCCTATGCACCCAAATAATGATGAGTAAAGCTGCACTATCACATATCTATAATGGTGCTCAAAGGATCCAAAGTAAAAGCTCAACAGTACATAATGCACCTAACTACAGACCTCTGTGCCTGCTAGATGTCACCACACATAGAACAGGTGAGCAGGTGGTGTAATGTGCAACATTGTCTCTGACACATGGACAGGGCACATTGTTCCTGCCCACAGGCTTACCCATACAAGTGCAAACAGCCACATATGGCCATACTGGTAACAGTAGACACATAGCTAGGATAATAATTATCTTACTGCTAGGATACTAGATGCAGATAACAGTACAAAGCAATATCACTCTGCAGGCCACATATGCTGTTCAACACAAGCTTAATTTGTGTAATCCACAAGTAGTTTGCCTGCAATCACATAGAAAACAGATATCAGCCGTGGGGCATGTGATAAGTACTGTGATTTATAGTGTGTAGGGTTCTAATCTCACTGCAGGCTACTTGGTGTGGGTGTGTCCTCCTGCTAATCAACTGCAAAACTCTAAATGGCTATCACACTGCAATGGTTATGCACTTTTTGGCCCTGTAAGTTGCTGCTGGTGCCCAAACTGACCATTCTACAAGGCTTGATGATGTCATCTACTTTAAGACTGACAGCTGCCATTACAACATCTGACTTAAGCATGTGCAATAAGTACTGTAATCTATGGTGTATAAAACGAGATAGGCAGGGGTTCTAATCTCACTGCAGGCCACTTGGTGTGTGTATCCCATGTCAATCAAATGGGGAAACCACATTTGCTATCAAACTGCAATGGTTATGCACTTTTTGGCCTTGTAAGTTGCTGCTGGCTTCCAAACTGTACCCTTCTACAAAGCCTGATGATGTCATCTATTTTAAGATTACCAAAGTTGCAGCTGGATTCCAAACTGTCCCCTTCTACAAGGACTGATGATGTCATCTACCTTAAGGCTACCAGCTGCCATTGCAGCATCTGACTTAAGCCATGGCACATGCGCTAAGTGCCGTGATCTATGGTGGGTAAAACTAGATTGGTAAAGGTTCTAATCTCAGTGCAGGCCACTTGGTGCATGTGTGAATGTCCATAGGGTATATACATGATCACCTCAGTAACTTACAAAGCAGAAGGGTTTGCAAAATTTTAGTTGCAGCAGAGGAAGTAGCCTTCCAAATGCCTGACCACAACTTGGCATGCTGATGTCATCAACCATAATATGTCCTAAACTGACAGTACTATCAAACATTTGATGTGTTGCATGCATCACATACTTTGATCTGTATTGTGACCATTACATAGGTAAGTGTTCTAATCTACATACAGCCAACTTGCACTATGTGTGTGCCATGCTGTGTCCTGTAAGCAGTAATTGGAAGTGGTGCTATCCTTGATGTAGCCATGTTTCTGTGTGTGACTGTTAGAGAAATTTACATCAGCTGATGGAACCATAGGATGTTTGAACCTCACTAGCATAATGGCCATACAACCATCACAATCATAGACAAGTGTATACCCTTATTTACATGATCAGCACATATTGCTCCAGGCCAAGACGGGATACAGGGAGAAGCCCTGTGGTGAAATGATGATCTCCCAGCCAATCATACAGTGGCATGTGCTGCGGTGTCCTGAGGTGCTCTGCTTGCCATTAGCCAGGGCTCTGTTGCAAAGGTGGTTTAAAGTCTGCTAGACAAATCTCTCCCACCAGCATGTATTATTAACATCACATACTAGGTTAATGTCCTTACAGTGATTAATCCATGTAATAAGCCACCTACAAATATGCAGCATTTACAATCAAGCATGGTTACACATTGCCCTGTATGCAAGGCAGGGATCACCTCTGAGTAGTTTATATACCACATTCAACAATGACACTCATTTCAGATTATCCCCATTGAACACATGCTGAATACATGAAGTTTTCTTGTGAGGGATCATACTGTTGTGTGCAAGTGCCAGTGCTGCCTGCATGCTGAGGGAAGAGTACATGGAGATTATGAGTATGTCAACTGCAGGTGGTAATGCCCTCAGCTATGATGCATGATTCCCATCATATCACTGGGGAGACATGCTGTTCTCAGGCACATTAGGTGTAAACCTATTTGGCCACATCTGTGTGCCCAGTTCTTTCACCCCTGAGTATGTAGATCACATGTTGCGACTGATGTCCTACTTACCAGGTATATAGGTGTTAGCGATGGAAATGATATTACATATATATTTGCATGGAGTTTATGGCCATTACTATGTCAACAGGCAGTTGTTCATCATTACCTTCCTGTAGGATATTGACATAACTCACTGACTCTATGAGTGCTCACACTTTGCAGACATCATCCAACACTGCTAGCCACAGACAGTCAATATTTGCATGTATGATGGTTAAATGGATTCCAAGCAGTACAGCACCTAGAACTGAGCCTATTGAACACTGCTGCTTACAGATCAGCTATTGGAAGGAGATGTCCATATGTTGAGTATGTGTGCCATCAATGGGCCACTAAGTGACCCCTACAATGATAGTACCATGGATGCCTAAATGGGTGATTTGTACATGATGCCTGAGTGGGGGATACAGTCAGATGGCTTGGCTTAGTCCAGCGAGTTGTATGCCCTGATGTCCCCACACCCAGGTCCTTGGTGACTCCCATGGAAATGTTCACCACATTTAACAGTCATGATCCCCCTGTCAGATCACCAAACTGTGTACAGTTAGCTGTGTGTAGATCACATATATGTGTACTGATCAGCTCCATGATGATTGTCCCAGTTTCAGTGGTCAGTGGATGCACCACCTCTGTGTAAGGGTATAACAGTTGCCATTGCCCAGTCAGCTGGGGTTCAGGCAGTGGTTTCAGTATGATTGCAAGGCTTTCCCAATGGTGTTAGTAATCCATGACACATCCCATGTAGGATGCAGCCTGGGATGTTAGCATGTCCAATAGATGCTGTGCATCCTCCATAGAGAGGCCATTTACGGCCTGTCCTGTAGATATGGAAATTATGTGGGACAGGGGAACAAAGTTTATGCAGGACATGTGGGACTACAGATGAGCTATGGTTACAGATCCATTCTATGTGGCATCATTAAGTATGAGTTCACCAAAATCTGGGTCTGTGCTTTGAGGTTACACATGTAGCTACACTGTGAATTGTGGTTCTGCTTTCTGTGCATGGCTAATTTTGTCACTTACTGTGTCTACACAACATCACAACACTATGTGATTGTTGTATCCGACAGGATTGTGTCACCATTTTAGGGGCATCCTCACCCCAACTATCACACATCAATGTCCAACTCCTATTGTACAGCCTGATCATGGCAGTAGTCTATAGGCAGGCTTGTTGTGCCATGAGGAGCCCGTGTTCCTCCTGTCAGGCATGGCTGAGTTTGTGCAATTGTAATGCTGCTGCCATAATGCATGGGTGTACAGCTCTGCATACATGCCATCCTATCAGAGGGGAGAGATGCAGTCAAGCTATGTAAACCATCCCACAAGAGGTAATATTTGGCTTTGTTGAAATATATGTCTGCATTGTCTGCAATGGAAGGTTAGTGCTGGTTGTTTTAATGACACTGATCTGTGGTCAGATCTCACCAGGGAGGACTTCACATTGGGGGGCTGCAGTGGTCACCCATATTGGTAAACACATGTTGCAATACATTTGATCCCCTTGGCGGGATGTCATGGCACTGCTCCAGAACATTGTAGTTAAGGACATATACTAATCTTTGGGCAGCTGAGCTGCAGCAAGACTAATCAACACAGCTGGCGGTCACTTAATGCCACCCCACAACATGGTGTAATGATATATCTTGGTAGACATGTGTACATACAAATACACACAATGGGTGATTGAATACATGAAGCTGGTCCTGTAGGTGGCAATTTCTTGATTATATTCCCTTCCAGTACTAAATGGCACCTGCATTGTCTCCAAGAAATCATACTGTTTCACAAAATCTGGATGTGTATCAATCAGTAATAAGTATGTATATACCACCTGCATTACCATGAACACTGCCATTTAGAGGTGTGAAGATGTGGATGGACATTTAGTCTGGTATAGCTGTGGTGCTGTCCACAGCCTTGAACCAGATGTCCTTGACTGCACACATGTCTGCATAATCCAGGGTTGGAACACATTCCACAGAGTGGAGTTCAGTGTTGCCATACTCACTGTGTAGCAGCATAACCATGATGTTGTATAAAGATGGTGTTCTCATTGCCAATTTCTCCCTCAACAGTGCATCTAAAATGCATTGTGGGGGTGTCAGTAGCCATGGCTGTTACTACAAATCTCAGGGGTGAGAGATGAGCACCATCACTGGTGAAGCATTGATGTCTGTTAAGCAAGGCATCCCAGGCAGACATGTAGTAGATCCCCTGACAATGACACAACATGCTAAGGCAATTACTGACTTACATCAAGTTCTGTGTTTATGGAGCCATCATCCCAAGTGAGTGTTAACTGCAGCCGAAAGGTATGTGTATATCCACGAGAGACATAGACTAGCTAAGCACAATCATGTGCCTGCATACAGGATGGTGATGTACGTCCTTAGTTGTACACAACTGTAGGAACTGTAATGTCAACATTATGTTAACTGATATCTCTTGATTTGTGGCAATGTGTAGTAAGGCCTATTGTGTGAACACACAGACAGCTATCTGTGACCTGTCCCATATGTAGCCACTTGAAACAGACATTGATATGTCTCACAATGTAATCACTTCTGACTAAAGGGTGTGATTTTGTCTTTTGCTTCAGGTGTTTGACTGGTGAGAGAGTGGTACATGCAGTATTAGGTGTACTGTGCACTCCAGCAGCAGGATGTTCTGAGGTGTCTGCCTGGCAATGTGTCTGGTAAGGAGCTGCACACATACAGGTGTGTGTGATGTGGGTGTGGGTGGTGCAGGATGTGAGTTGTACATGTTGGTATAATGCTCTATAACATATGTAATGACTACTGCTGTAGACACTATGGTAGCAAGGTTTGAAATGCAGTCACATCTGTCTCACATTGTGTTTGTGTGTCATAGGTGTAAAGGGGTGGGAACACTCCTAACACCTCAGTAGCAGGTCCTGCAAAGGTAGGATCATGCTGCCACAACCTTGGGGTTGTCAGCCTGATATACAGTGTTTGTAGGCACACCTTGCAGTGAAGATGTGGATGCCTGTGCATGCATAGCAGACTTTTTCAATATTGCTGACATTACGTTGGCTTTGAAAGCTTACGATGCCTGTCAAGCAACTAGACAGCACACTGGTTGTCGTGTAATATGATGCTGGAACACAGACATGTGTGTCAAGTACATAACTGTACAGTATGCCATGCCTAGGAAATGTGGCAGGTGGGAACACATTGCCCAAAGGTGGCCAATCCACTGCAGTAGGCCTCACAGCCATGTCATGCAGATATGCACCAGTAATGCGTTGAAGGGTAGGATTCATGAAGTGCTTTGAAAGTGTCACCTATGATGGTTCACCACTAGTGTGCTGATTATTACAGCAAGACTGGACATCTATGTCAATGGACATTGTACATTATATTTTGGCACTACAGCAGTGCTACTAATCCTCCTCTTGTCAGTTCCCTAGTGACACACCACGAACCCTGGAACAGCTGGTATAACACATGCAAAAATTAACCAATTGCCCAGGTTGCTAATCAGGCCATTTACTTGGAAAAGGGTATGTGAAGCCTACAGACCCTTTCATGATGTGGGACAGTTATGTGGGTGAACAAACAGGCTGTATCCTGCTTGTCATCATGGGCTTCATAGTACTGTTTTGCATGTGATGATAGAAAATGTATCGGAGCATGATATCTTATGTGAGAGTGGTGTTGGTGAGACCAGCATTAGTAGATGCCAGGCACCTGCAATTATGTGGACTATCCTGCTTTCCATAGTCTTCACAAGGTAATTGTGTCCTTCCAGAACACACCACATGGGTAGCGTCCAACTGCAGAATACCTGTGTAAAACTCCCACCTTACCTTCAAAGGGTATACATATTACATTTCCCTAACGTGTTTGCCTGCACTCTGTACACACACATTGAATGACTCTCTTCTTGGAACATGCTGGAAGCACCTGCAATACTTAGTTGCACAAAGGACAGCTACCATGTAGTGCCAAGCAGTGTCCCCAGATCTCTCAGTCATGTGACAAGACATGCCATGAAAGGAGTTAGCATAGATACAAGCAGTAATACTGTTGTACACCTACTGACACTGGACCACACACTGTTTATTATGCTCAAGGCTAAATCATGCCTGCCAACTCTAACTGGTGGACCCCATTGAGTGTTACAATATGCAATGTATGACGGAACTCACTCTACCTACTATGGCCTGACAAGGCGTTTGATAATATTAGACCAGCAGACTTTGCTGAAAACTGTGTAGGTTATCTACCAAGTATTATATCAGCTGGTGGGTAGGCAAGTGTCTGACAGTCATAATTTGGGAAAATAGCATTGGGAGACCTAGTCTGCAATGACGCTAGTCACCAGTGGATTTCCCCTGATATCATTGATGATATACCCCTTCTAGCCATTCCCTCTCTTCAGTCACAGCCACTGTCAGTGCCCTCTGACTGGATACATTATCAGGTGATTGCATATCAGGAGTTGTCACTGAATCCCATACAGAATCAATGATTAAGCATGATGGCCTATGACATACATTGAGTTGCTGTATGAACCACTGACAAATACTAAATGCAAATGACTGCACAATACTATCCTTTGGAAAGTCATCCACCCTTGGGAGATATAGTAGTGTCCGCACTCCACACACAGTTGAGCCATTACTCATGGATGTATGGATACAGGGAGAAATGTTGCCTTTGACTTTCAGTAGTCTGTGAGATGTGGGGATGCATTCAGTGTTGTACAACATAAACAGACAGATCTGTGATGTAACTCCCAGACTTTCATTGCCATACTGAATCTGGCACTCATCACACCTATCATTGTGTACAATGGCACCCTTGCTATGTCACTATACAGGCATATCTTACAACTGTAGTAGCCATGCAGGTTCCATGGTACAGCAATACACATTGCAGATAGCATGTGCTATGGAGTCTGTGTCAAGACTGTACATGTGTAGTCTGTCTCAGAAATGCTTTGTAGGGGATGTGTATGGCTGCCATACAGGGAGGTGGCAGATCTCACTGTGTACCTCTCATGCATCCATGACAGGACTAACGCATGTCTTGCCTGACCTACACATCTAAACCATCACTGTGGTATAAATACTACATGTTGGAGAGACATGTATGTCATACAGACAGTACATCCTATATGTAACAGGCCCTCCATGCATGTGAAGCACACATCTGCTGTGACACACATCATGTTCAGATTACACCATGGGATGCAAAACATGACAATCATAGCTGTTGTCAGACAAATGTCTGTACTGGACACAGGAAAGTTGTAGATGGGTCATCCCCAGCACCACAGCTTGCAGATGTGTTAGCTCCCAAAACCCTGGGGACACTTATCAAGGGTATCAGACCTTTTCACAGATCAGGGATGCATGAGTAGACTGAATGACGCCATTTTCCTTGTTAGCCTGTTACACACATATGGACTTATGGAGCCATGCACCTATAGTGCTGTACCTTACTGAGAACGTATTTCTTCTGTGCTGACATTTTATCCTGTTCTGTGATGTCTATGGCTGTCTTGCTGCTGTGTGTCTATAGATGTCCCCAACAGACTCCTGAAACAGAAACAGAAACTTAAACAGGTTCTTGACACACCTTTCATTGTGTAAGTATACAGCCATTACAACATCATACAACATAAGGTACACAAAATTATGTGACTTACTCATTAGAAATGTCAGCATACAGTATCTGTCAGTAACCACTACAAGTGGCATGTCTAAAGAATGCATTACATAAGTACACTTTAATTTATATAGTCACCCTGTGCATCAGATACATAGCTTCACTCCCCTACATCAATGTTGAGAATGACAGGGATGTGGCACAGATATCATCACTTGCACAGGGTGTTGTGTGGGGGTGCAGGAGGCCTAGGCAGGTGGCCTAGGCTGACCCAAAAGGTTGACAGCATGTTTGTGAGTCAGGAAGGGAAGCAGGCAGGATAGACCATGGAACTGTGCCGTGTATGTCTGTAGGTGACCTGCATTTGACAGTAATTTGTGTGCTTGTACATACATGAGTGAAGCTCAGTGATAGCCCTTCATGCGTGTACACTGGACAGCTTTGAACCATGCATGGTAGAACTGACAGTTCACTGTCTCCAGGCCCGAACATGGGAACTGACTCTGTCAGGAGTTGCACTGGCACCTCCATGCCCAAGGTCAGAAGCAGTTCTAGTGCCTGATGATGACTGCTGTCTGCTGGGACCGTGTCCTCCATGGGACTACCCAGCACCACGAGCCCATGGCCTGACACTTCCTGGTGTGGACAGCACACTCCCATCTGTAGTGCTAGATGTACTGCCACTACAGGAGCGTGATTGTACATGGCCATGTGGACTCTCAGCAGATGGGGTTGCAGACCTACATCCACAAGGCCGACACACAACTCCACACACAAGTTCCAGCACAGACACTGTGCATACCAAGACAGACAATGTCTCAGCCCACCATCTGTCTACTGCATCAGTGAACCGATCCAGGGTGTCACCAATGCGGGGAGGCAGTTATGGATATCAGACTTTGCTGCATCCATAACCCTAAGTATATATATATAGAGTTCCTTTCAGAACATGCCTGTGCCTTCATGAAGCCCGAAACATACACCAAGTGAACTGTGATGTGACACCTACAACAGGTGGTGAAAGGACAATAGGCCTCCTACGAGCACCACTATCAATCCCCCTGTGTGGAACCTCACCAGTTCTCTGGCTATGGCCAATGTCTAGACTCACTGGAGCCATAGTTGCCTTTCTGTTCAATGTCCCCACCCTCTGACTGCCCAATATCTGTGGCCTCTAGGTTGTGGGTATGTGTAGGCATACTGACTGTGTTTAGTGACAATGAGGGCAGAGGAGTGGTGTCAATTTCTGGGACATATTCAACCCCTGAAACCCACACCTGTGCCTCACTCTGGCCACCATAATCATCAGAGTCTGAAGAGATACTGACATCAGGTTGTGTATGGGACACAGACCAACTCCCCCCAGCCACCTGTGATAAGAGAGGAAAAAGCAGTACATTAATACTTACACTATTATGCTCTACAGTACTATGTTGCAATAAATGTATAGCTCTATACACTGTTGGCACTATTACAGACCTGTTGAAACCCCAACCTTATATAGTAGGACAAGAGGACATTACTATTCCCACAAACAGCTGTAGTTACTTGTAAATAAAAGCTCTTTACACAGCAATCTCATCAGCAAAAATGAGGTGTACTGTTGACATTTGTGAAGATGCTGCACAGATGACACATATGGCAATCTGCAATGTCCTGACAATACTGTCACATCTATCAGTGTGGTGACACCTACAAGGCATACATATGACTATAACATGTGTACAGTCATAAAACAGCTGTGCAGTTGGCAATCATGCTGACAGTACAGCACTCCAGGCAGCAGGCCTGGGATGACACTTTAGGGACTGCATTGATATAAACCTACATCTATAACAAAACAGTGCCATGCTTACCAGGAGCAGAACCACAGCCTTGTCTGATACCTGATGGACCTGTGAAAAGTAGAGGGAGAGGTAATGTCAGTACCACTGCTTGTTGCATCACAACAAGGTAATACATCCATATATCTCACATTTACAGTAGCTACTATGTTAATTATTATATCGGTCGACATCCGTTCAGGAGATTCAAACTACAGTTAAACCTCCCCCCAAAGAACACAGACCTGACACCCACTAAGAGTATGTACACCCTGACACACTGAATGCTACAGTATTGCAATGGTGACCAAACTAAGCTTACCTGCATGCTCCTCTGCCAAGGAAACTGTGGCATCAACATCCATAATGTACAGTGTGATGGATGCCTGGGAGCTGCCGTGTGTGCCTAGGTTCACCAGCAATTCCTCAGTGGCTGAGAGTGGTTGTTCTGCTGCCGGATGTCCACTGGTGACACCACAATCCCTGGTTACATCTGCTGCTCTTCTATGCGCAGTATTTATCATGTCCATTGCACAGTGTCGAACCTGCTCATATGTCCTGCACTACTGACCTGTAGCATTAATGTCATGGACAAAGTCAGCCTACAGTGCTGCCTGCTGTTCCCTGTTTTGCCTTCCCCTGACAGTAGCAGTTCATGTTGTTGCCGGAGGCCTTCAAGTATAATGTCATTCTCCTCATCTGTGAAAGGTGCTCAGCGTCTTGGGTACATCTGTCCTGAAAGACAACAGAATAGGAATACATGTCAGGATCACATATGTGGAAGTACAGTTTGTAGAGATACAACAAGAACAGAATGGCTGGCAGTATCCAATGTTTGATCACACATATTCCACAGTGTGCAAACATAGTAAGTGTATGGATGCAACTAAGATATTAGTGATAGCCAGCCATTCCCATGTGTGCCATGACAGATACTACTGCATGATCATACACCGAACACTGGAGTCTATTGTAGTGTCCCCAGAGGCAAACCTCCTAATAACATGTCAAAACAACAGTGCCAAACAAATAGCAGTGTGCTTTTACAACTACTATAAAGGGGCGGTCCCAAGAGACCAGTGTGCCACATTGACAAAAAGCATTTCACCCTTGATGTATTGCATATCCTCTGTAGGTGTAACGACTCTGGATATCATTGCCATGTTATTGTCACAGTTCTAAGAAAGGCTTAATACTGTAACCCCTATTCCCTGTAAGTATATTCACACGTCTGCATCCTTTGTAAACAAAAAGGTTACATAACTGCTGGAGTGCAAAACTCCTCTGTTGATTTGTGGTGATATTCAAGTTTCTGCAAATGCATGTACTGTGTGCAGAAAGTCTCATACAGACTCGTTCCCCATAGCCAGCATGTTTGGCTTTTAACACACTTCTTATTAGCAGATGATTGCCTCTTAACCAATCTGTGGTTCTGATATGCTAATTGCAGCCAACATAGCTTACTTGCAGTATCATCTGCCAATAACATGCAGCCATTATACAAGATATAAGGCTTCCATGTAGATTACAAGCCCTTTTTGATATGTTGTGCTGGACATTACTAGGCTGAAGAGACTATGTCATTGCAGAGGGTAGGTCTGTAGAAGCTACTGTTATATAGAGATGTGTGTGCTACAGGCTGCAGCTGCTGCAGGTAATAGGTCTAGGCAGAGAGTTTGTGCACTTTGGAGGACAACAAGCTGTAGGAGTAACTGTGGCAACTGTGTTAGGCTTGTAGTAGAGGCAGAGCCAGAGTGAGGGTAGCCATTCCACTCCAATTAAGGCATGTGTTTAATGTAAGTGTGTTAGGCAATGGTATCATTAATGGAATGCTAAGCTAAATGTTTGTTGTGTCCTTGAGCAACATAGGGGATAAATATAGCATTATGTCCACCATTTGGGCAACTGTTAGGTCATGTATTACAGTCTGTTACTCATTTGGAATGTGTATTCTGGCAGTCCTTGTTACAACCAGGGGCTTCATATGTGTATGTTAGTTGTGCAGTTGTGCTAATCTGCACTGTGAGTTTGAAAGGATTGTGTACTGTACTCTGATAGTAGTGGGCCTCATTTGCATTACCTGAGTTAAAATCCTTTGTGAATGCATATTAATGCACAATGTGACACTTTATGCACTTATAGTTTTGCTATAGGGATATGTGAAGTGTGTTCCTATTTGCAGGCCTGTGACTGTCATCAGTGAAAAGCAGACATTTTATTTCAAATGCATTGTGTGGATAAAGAGTTCATGATTCAGTCATTAATTGCTGGCTTCACAATAATGTAATTTAAATGCTACCCACCACTGGATTTGAACCCAGGACTGCATGTGGCAAAATGTAATGTTTGCAAGGCATTTAACAGACTGAGCTACTGAGTCACTGTTACAGCAGGTGTGTTTGCAAGATATCAGTGCACACATACAGGCTGTGACATAGTTTTGTACAGCCATCATTATGTGCATGGCTTTATATGGATGTATTTCTGCACCAAGGTCCTTGTTATGCATGTATTTTGCCAGTAATGCCTTAGCAGGTGTACTTGTAAATGTTGCTGATAAAAGGGGACATTTATGTGCTATTAGAGACCTCACATTCATTCTTGTGTGTTTGGCTTTTTAGTGGTATACTCTTACACCAGACTCCAAGGTGCAATCCCAATTTTTGCATTACTCTTTAAGCAAGGTTTTGTGGCATGGCATGATGCGCAGCTCTGCTTAAACTCACTTAGTGGCTGTAACTTGCAATTACTATGCTTTGCTTAAACCACCTGTTTTAATTAACAGCTGTGTGGCATGGCAGGTTAATGCAATACCCTACAGGTGCGATAATCTTGGGCTTGAAATAGGGGACGTTTATTTTGTACATGTTTATTATTTAAAACACATATATCAATATAGCTCATTTAGCTGTGCTTACATGTCATGCAGCATTGAGCTAAAATGTACTGTATAAAGAAAAGAAAATGGTGAGATAGGAAAGTGGTGAAATGGGGTGCAATCAGGGAGATAAACATAGTGAAAGGCAGGTAGGTATGTGCAGAAAGACCCATAGCTATCCATTTCTTGTACAGCAACTTGACAGAATTTGTAGATGACTTTGGATTCTAACCCCAGAGAGAGGGGTGAGGACAACATAATTGTGTTGTTAAGCCAATTGGACCAAATTATGTGCATCCAGTGGACATATTTGTAAAATGGAGAGCTAAGTATGGGACAATATTTTTTTGGGACAGGTTCCCATTTTTTTTAAGGTGAGAGTGGAAAGTTGGGGAAGGGACATAGGTATGTGTGGGTGAGGTTAGTTGGGAAGGTGAGGAAGCTTTTGCAAACAGACAAGACAGACAAGACAGCAGACAGAGTTGGTGTGTGACAGAAGAGGGTAAACACCTTGGATGGGGAGGGTGTTGTGGAATATCAGTCCAATGTACCTCCACAAGGTAGCAGTGTGACTCACATCCCTGCCCATGAGACTGTCCACACTGCTCCGTCACTGCCCTGAGGGTAGCAGTGGTGGAGGCTGGGCTCCAGGGTGAGCATGCCCCACCAGGGTTGCCAGCATGCTCTCCATCTGATGCAGGTATCATCCAAACCCATGGTAGTTGATCCTGCGCACCAAACCCAGCAGTTTATCATAGGTGACAATTCCCCCTCCACCACCGCTCCTAGAGGGGGGCCCTGTCCCTGTCCCATGGGATGGTGCTACCTGATGCCACAAGTTGTGCCGGGGCAGCAGAGAGAGCACCACCAGGCTGGGTTCCAGATGTGCTGGGACCCGATGCCATGGCTGGAGGAGGTAAGATAGGTGGATCACGAGGAACCGGATGACCTTGATGCACTGTAGTAAAGTAGTTATAACAATATGTTAAGGTTAGTAATAACCAAACCATTGTTAGTATTAACAGAATGGAGCATATTTATTAATCCAAATACATATTAAGATATATTATGTATAACACAACATTAAGTAATGTAACAGTAAGTATGTTAACAGCATACCAGTATGAATTAAACCATAAGGCCAAAAAACAGTTAGTGTAACAAAATATGTTAATATGAAATCATAATGATAAATAACAATAATAAATTAAAATAAGATAAGGGGTGGAGAGAGAGAAAAACATGGCATTAGTTACCTTGCAGGTAATATTACTACACAGAGTACAGCTACATACTTCTAAAGGTGTGCAGGGTCAGTTGTGTGTACAGTGACTATAAATCTTCTATAGTTGATGCAACACATACATACCTCTCAAGCTGTTAGTATGGGACAGTATTGGCCAAGTGGTAACAAATGCAGGTACACATCTACACAGAACAGTTTCACATAATGTGGATTTACATAACTACCAAGGTGTTATGTAAATGGATTTGAAAATATATAGCATTCTAGGTAGTAATTTATGCGATAATCAT
This sequence comes from Protopterus annectens, assembly GCF_019279795.1. Classification (NCBI taxonomy): domain Eukaryota; kingdom Metazoa; phylum Chordata; order Ceratodontiformes; family Protopteridae; genus Protopterus; species Protopterus annectens. The sequence continues at coordinate 641,721,537 of NC_056731.1, read as the reverse complement.
GGAAAAGACAGATTAGGCAGTTGTAATTACATTATGAAAAATCATGGCAGTTGAGAGGCATGTTTGTGTACATTAAGTGAAATAGACAGGTATCAGGCCTTAGTTGGCAGGCATGGGAGGTGAAAACAAAAAATAAATAGCTGAAACCACTGAAACTGGAAATTTACCCAATAGCTGTAACTGCAAGGGACATCTGCAAATAATGTAACAATTGACTGCATCAACTTAGAACAGACATGCAATGACTACAGCCCTATTGCAAATATTAAGACATATTTATTTAGGAAAGCAGAATACTGCTTAACACTTTATTAGTATTGGTGATAATTTTCTGTGAAATCTATGCACATTATCTGCTCATAAAGTGAGTTACCTCAGCCATATACCTTTTGTTCCTGGAGTGGAAGAAAATGAGAGCATTATGTGACTGAAATTAGACTGCAGACAGCCTTGTACCATACTATGAGTTGATCGATACATTTTTCAGGCCATTAGTTTTGCATTCTACAGCTATTACAATTGTACACTTGACTGCAGCAAACTTGCCATAGACATGCAATGCATACAACTCTAGTGCAATTATGTTATGACACCACAATCCTTCTTTATACTTTTTTGCTTACTGTTATTGGTATTGTTTATTGTTTATTGCAATACAGTTCTAATTGCCCATTTATTGCCCTACAGTTTTTAATTGATTATTCTTTATTGCAGTACATTTTTTTATTCTTTATTGCTTATTGCCCTACAGTTAACATAATATATCCATACTTACCACACTCATGGTGCAACCCTGCCAGGCGACTGGCATGGGACTGAATATTGCAAGTCATCTCAGCTGCAGCTGTTGGGAGGGAAGCACACCACTATGCATACCAGTTTTGCACACATTCAGCTTTCATTTTGGTAAAACAGTTGAAAAAATACTTACATATTTGTGCGTCATGCCCAGCCCTGGCCTATTTGGCCCAGGTGTCCAATTTTTCCCTCTTTTTCCTCTTCAGGTCATCATAGTGGTGATGACACTGCTCAGCAGTGCGGGGGATACCAGTAGCACTGTTAAGATCCCTAGCCAACTGATCCCAGGCCTCAGCCTTACATTCTGATTCCTGGTAACCACCCTGCAGCAGCCTAGGTTCATAATGGCATATGAGGAGCCCAACAAAAACCCTGGACTCCTGTACACCCCATCTCTGTGCTTGAAAGGACTCACCCTCTCCAACACTGCATGGTATATCAGCAGATTTGCAGATTTCAACAAATGGTGCAGAATTCCCACCTATTGGCCTTAATATAGATGGTTTTCCCACCCTTGGAAGTCATTTAGCAACATTCAAAAAAGTGCCGCATTGCTTAGCATCGTGAAAACCAGATAAGCGAAGCTGAGCATCACAAAACCTCACACAACCATGGTTTTATTGAAGCTTAGCAATGTGCAAACAATATTATCCATGTTTAAGCACTGCTTAGCACTGTGCAGCTCTCCCATATATAACAATATTGATTTAAATGTAAAAGACATTTTCCATTGCATTATACAAATGATGTGTGTGCTAGGGACTCGAATGCAGGATCTACAAAGCTTTAGATTGTCACTCTACCCATTTAGCTACTTAGATAGTACATAAAGTAGTATATATTCACATACACTACTAAACCCTAGCAGCAAGCCATGCAAACGGGCATAAATGGGCTTAAACAAAAGCAGAAATAAATAATTAATTACATCCAGTTTCTATTTTTAGATGTCTTGCAGGTGTCACCTGTCTATGTATTATAAGCATGGCTTGGCATTGCTGCACTCAGTGCCATGCCACGCAAACAGACATTAAAAAAAAATTAATACAAAAAATAGTTATCATAATTAATTGCATCTGGTTTCTATTTTTCGATGTTTTTAAATATCTGGCAGTTGTCAGCTGTCTAAGTGTAAGTGTAAGCTTGGCATTGCTGTGCTCCGAGTGCACAAACGGCCATTAAAAAAATAAAATAAAAAAATAACACTTTATAAATTTAATACACAAACTATTAATGTACAGCACACTTCAGCAGTAGCACAGAACACTACTGGGAGCCTCACCATGTACATTACATAACATCTGACCAGCCTGTACACTTTGGCCTACACAGATTCAGTATCCCTGTTATTATGCTCGCCCTTGGCAGTGCACCATTATTAATATGCATAGCATGCTGACAAGGGGAAAATGTGGCCGTGTACATGGGTACATTCCATCTAGGCTCTACATAAAGCCTACACAGATTTTATTGAATCCTGGCATGAGTCTTATTATTAATAACTTCTTGCTGATTTTGAAAAGGTAGCATTACATTATGTTCACTGCAGGGAAAAACAAGTAGAATTTAATGCCATCAAAATCAAATTGTGATAAGGGCAGTTAGCATAATTTGTTTCATCACTGTGATATATCATGCAGTTATTTAAAGTGTATTATCACACTTTATTAGCGCATCATGCTGCAGCAGCATTGTCGCCTCACAGTAAGACTTTGTCCCATTCAATTCACAGCTAGAGCGTCTTCTGTGTGGAGACGTGTGAATGGGTGTACCTTTGTTGAAGATTGTGCATCAGAGCTGGCAACTCGGCATGTAAAACTCTGCTGCCAATCATTAGCGGACCGGAGTTTCGCTATGGTGACCCCTAACCAGGAAAATCCGAAAGATCCGCAACATTAGCGCATCATAGCACCTGATAACCTTAAGTGTGACAATGCATCTTGCCCTAGTCAATCTTTATTTATTTGGGACTTTTTCAATAAAAAGCTTTGTAAACTTTACAGCTTAACTGTGTTTCCATCAGTGACATCACAGGTCATTAGAGTATAATAGACAATTCTCTGCACTGCACAACACACATCCATTAAAGTCTTTGGATGATTCTCATATTTTCCCTGAGTTGATGTCACTGAGGTTTAAGTATGGGAAAACATATTTTTATGGGGTGAATTTTGAAATGGAAAGAAGACTGTAAACTGGTCACTAAGAGGATGAAGATCCTAGTCAGCACTTTTTCCACCACATATGATGGTGCTAAAAGGTAAGCAATGCAGGTGTAACAAAGCACTTTAATATACATTTGCATATTCCTGGATATGATCGCTAAACAAATCAGTAAAAGTACAGCATGTACCTTTATATTACTTGAAATATTATATAACAGTGACAATCTTCAAATGCAGTTATCCTTAAAAGTTCTGCTTTCGAAAAGGCATTTATTCATAAAAAGGTTCTTTCTACTAATTGATTTCTTTTTAAGAATTTAGGAGCAATGAAATCAAAGAACACCATTTTGTTCTTGAGCAAAAAGCATTTTAGTCCCTGCTTCTGAAAATCCTTTGTCATCATTCTGGGAAAAAAGTGACAGTATGTAGGACAGTAGCTGATAGATGGAATGCAGAGTTAAACTGCACATCTGAAACTGTGACAGCTTTCACAGATTTCAGGATCATGGAACAGAAACAATTATCAATTACTTGCTATAATAGGCTGTTGAGGCAAGAACTTCTTTCTCTTCCTAAAGTAAGTGCTTTCCAATCTGCCGTCTTACTTACAGCTTAGTATTTCTCCTGCTTCTAGAAAATCCTTATGATTTTGAACTTTGAATCTTAACTAGGTTGTACTGTTATCAGCCTCTTTCTCAGCTAAGTCAAATTATGTGGCTTTGTGCTACATTAGCAATTACTGAGGACAGCATATTATAAAATCCAGTCACACTGACTTCACTCATTTTTCTGCATTTTGCTGTCATTTTCCAGATAGAAAGACAGAGATAATGTCATTCTGCCCCAAACATGTTAAAAATATATCAGTCCAATATAAAAATGAAGACATACTTATCAATGGCATGCAAATATTCTGAAAATGAACATGGCAAACAACACATATAACAGGTTCAAAATCATGCATTACAAAAGATGAAATTCACGTTTTTGGAACTTATTTCAAAAGCAGTTAAAGAATACAAGTGTATATAGTATAGTGTATGTCAAAACCATCTTTTTAGCAAAACTTAAAGCAGTGACACAATCAGAAGCGCAAAAAAATTAGAGAGTACTTCCAAAACTTTTATGAGTTAAGAGGAGAAGAGTATGATAATTGTTTATATGAGTCCCTTAAGTTCAACATTTTAGTCCAAGGATTAATAAATACAGAATTTAAGGGTATTTTTTTTAATCATGATTGCCTTGCTAGTTCCTTCTCAAAAAAATAGAGAGGAATTTGCTGAAGTCTGGAACAAATTTCTTCAGTTTCAATGGTGATTTTCATAGCTGTTGCTAGGATAGCACATGATGGTCTGGATTGTGTAATGCTCATGGAAGCTTTTTAAGGACAGCACAGCATCCCAAAGAAAAACTTCAGTGCACCTGTGGATGTGATTTCAGAAGACACGCTGAAGGCAGTAGGAGTACATAAATATTCAGCATAAGGTAAATAAGGATTCGATGCACACCGGTCTAATTCCAAAACACATTGTGCACATACATACAACTTAAATGTGACAAACAGCCACTCCGACTCCATTTTGAAATCCTCAGCATATACTTTAGAGACCCCAAGGAATTAAAGCAAATACTATGGAATTTGGTAAAATCCATAGCAAAACATTAAAAATATATATAAAAATATAGCCTGCTGTCAATGAACTCCAACAGGCTGCAGTGGTACAAGCCATAAATGAGGCTGTGGCTGTGCACCATAGATGTGTTCTACACTGTTAAACTGTTAGACATACTCTAATGCCGTATGGGGTGATCTCACTGATTTCCTGTACCATGGTCTGCTCTGTCTTGACCATGTACAGACACATGTTGCCCTGGTTGTGCCACAAAGGAGAGTGATAGGGTGACAGCACCATGTTGAGGTGCAGGAACATGATTTTGAGTTGAAGGCCTTGTGACCACACCAGATAGTCCAACAGTTGAACTCCATGCAGGTTGGACCACACACAGTGATTCTTAATGGCTGATGGTGTTTTTTAGGATAGGTGGCTTGCCTCTCTCATTTTGCAATCTGCTAAGCACAGTCAGTGAATGAAGAATCCTGTTGGTAGTACAACACTGCTACAGTGCTGTAGAGGTGGGGGTTCTACCGACCATGCCAAAGCTACCAGACTCTCATTCTGAGCAGACAATGTAGCCATTATGTCACCGTGTCTGCACTCTTGTTCTTCATGCATGACATGTAGCTGGTGTGCCACAGGGTCTGTGGCATATACAAGGGCATAGACGTTTGACTGGTGCTGTTGCTGTGACAATTCATTTGCCTGCAGCAGGATACAGATATCCTCTGACACCTGGCCATGCACAACATCTACTTGCCTACATCTACTTCAATGGCCTGTTTCTGGTTGCTGTGTGGAACTGCCAGTAGCAGTATTCTCAACTGAGGTGTGCTGGTCAATGGTCTCACCTTGTTCAACATCCAAAGTGCCATCATACTCTGAATGGCTAGACAAGTTTACCTCCACATCTGTGGCTATAACTGAAGTAACATCACTGTCAGCATCATAGACAGACTCTCCAAACACATCAAGGTCCTGTGTGCCAGGGGACCATAATACCATGCTGAGAGACATCTGAAACCGCATTGTGATTGTTGGATGGGCTGCTGGATTATACAGATGATTGATGTGCTATAAGATACAAAGACACAGACCAGGACAACATGCTTGCATCACATGAGGGATATCATCTAAGACATATAACATACATATCTCACTGCAATGTTACAAATACTAATGACTTTACATAAAGTTTACTCTATTTATGTCTCACAGAATCTACATACCTGGAGTATATAATTTGCTTAGAAGGCCAACATACACAACATATGTGAAGAATATAAAAAAGCACACACATCAAGATGGCACTGTTGAAGAGGGCTGAACTTTAACTATTGTAGGGGAAAAAAACAGCATTGATGATCACATCATTGACCAGGTGAGCAAAGTTAAAACATACAGAAGTTTTGACATACACATACCACTCGCATACACACTTGATGATGTTGATGCAGACTGGCTTAGGAATGTGAAGAAGGATATAGTATTAATGGAGGACAACAAATGGATTAACAACAATGACAGGTATAACACATACTTAATAGCATACTAGTGACAGACTCCTGCTGTATTAAGGTTGTGGGTTGTACAGTGGATCCTACATTGTAAAAGTAAAGAGAAAGACAACACAGTTACATATTCAGCAAAAACAATACTGACAGCATCACATATACAACACAGTAACATGGGCTGCAAATACTCACATGATGGATGTTGCAGCTGTACACCAGGTGGCCCTGTGTTGACAAATATTGATATAAATATCATGTATCACAGGTGTGTTACACATTGATGCAAGCTATGCCAATGGTGCTGTAACATATCTTGTCTGTCTGCACTTGAACCTGCACAGATTGGGCTTCCGCTGAATGTATCTGTAGTGTACAATGTTAGGTAAGTAACAATATGACATTCAACATCAGTGCAATGAAATGAGGCTGAGGTTGAGACAATAACAAGTTAGTGATAACAGTAACATTATGAAGACACTTACCTGCCAATCCCTTGTTTAGCCCCAAAGTAGATGGATCTGTGAATAGTAATGCAAACAGCATTATGCATGTTGTTTGGACTGCTATGTCTGCACATCACTTGTATGAATACATGTCATTAGACCTACGTTCATGATCCTCACCCTGTGTGAATGTGTGTTCATGGCTCAACTCTGTTGCTTTAAATGAAAAACAATACATGAATATACATGCTACAGTAATATACAGTGATTGCCTCTATACACAGCCATGTTGTGGAAAGAAAGACATACTCCAGCTTCAATCCCATCCCCAGGGATGCATTGCTCCCCCCTTGCTATATGCAGTGAAACCAGAAATATTGTGATGTAATCAAGAGGCCAATGGTGGTCCACCACTAGTGGCATCACTTGATCAGTTGTAACATCTCACTCTTTGGGCTGCATGAAGGATCATGTCTAAGCAGCATCATCTACAGGCATCATGGATTGGTTTGTGGCCTCCAACTGTTGGTGAAGTCAGTCCAGATTTCCATGTTTTCAAACTATATCACCAGAATGGCCTAGGAGTCTCTGTCCATGCAACTGGGGAGCATCAATTACGATGTCTTTTTCCTGGGGGAAAAGTTGTCACACATAGGACAGCTGGCCATCTGAAAGACAGTGATACACGCAAGATATTATTCCTATGTGAGCTCATTCATGCATTTGATTCTGTGAACAGCACGTGCCAACAGAAACAGTATGCATTCCTGTGCAATGTAAAGGTCTGTATAACATTGTCTGTGATAAATAGTAACATGACATACAAAATGTAACAACAATGCCTTCATACATAAGATGGCCCTCCAGAGGATTTTCACAGCCCTGGTCTACTGTCAGGTGGAACACTAAGCCTAGCATCAGAGGTACTAACACACCTCTCACCCACTAGCCATTCTTAAGTGTGTCCTCTTTTCCTGACCATATACATTTACTTAACACTATGGATGGACAATTTCCCACAGTTTCTCCATCCAGCTTTATCAACATGGGCATCCTGAGGCAGTGTAGTAACTGCCTCATGTTCACCCAGACCCCTCTACTCCTAGTCCACACAAACTCGTCATGTGAGAGATTCAACTATCTTAAGAACCTTGAATCCATTCTCTCTCACACACCAGTCAGTACATATGACAATGAGTGGGTTGTCAGCATGCACACCTCACCTCCTACTCCACCCACACACACATCACACATATCTACATATGCAGATGTCCTCACCAGAAACATAGCTAAACACCAGAGACCTCCCAAACACAAACACAAGCATGCTACACATAATACTTTCTCTGCAGAACACAATACACATAATAGCTCACATACCAATGTCTCACCTGTCAAGCCCTTAAGGCAAAACACAAAACCAAACATATTAGTCATAGATGATTCCATCAAGAGACACACAGATGTCCATCTCACTAGGCTGGATAAGGAAAAGGTCACTGTCAGCTTTCTGTCAGATGCTAGGATTCACCATATCACACATGCACTCAAGTATGTGAACAACAGGTACACTTATGACTCAGTCATAGTCCATGTTGGTATGAATGACTTGAGATGCACCTCTCTGGACTATGTGAAGAGAGACATGACTGTGCACTTGGATTATGTGTCTTAGGCAGGTATGCCCCTAGCCTTAAGCAGCATTTTGCCTTCACCTAGGATGATGTCTCACTACAAACAGAAAATGATTGACTTCAATAAGTGGCTTAGTTTCTGGTGTCATTCTAAGGGGATCCAGCATCTGTCAGCCTGGGATGACATGATCAGCAGACCTTGATGCTTTGCCAGTGATGGTCTTCATTTGTCATCCTTGGGATTTCAGCTACTGGCTAAGGCTCTTGTCACCCCATAGTGTCTTTTTTAGGCTGTGTCCAGTGTCTCAAAGACAAAATTCCCGAAGTAAAAACTCCATCTAAAAACAAGCTCAATGTTATGCTGCTAAATGCTAGGAGTCACAACATGAAACTGCATTCACTGGAAGCAGACCTCACCTTTGAAGATGTAGACATTTGTGCAGTCATGGAGACCAGGTTCAAGGCTTTGAAGAGCACCCCAGTCATATCGGGTTGCACCTCCTTCCACACATTCAGACAGCAAACTGAAGGCGTGAAAACTAAAGGAAGTGGTGTATCAATATTCATTAAAGATAAATACACCTTCTGATTGGTTAAACAGTATGATTCCCTGGGGATACTTCAGATGCAATTACCTGTTAGTAAGACACCTGTTCAAGTCATAGGCAGCTACAGGACCCTATCCATTAATCAGAATGCCCACTACCTATTTGAATCTACTTAAGTCTATCAAAATACATCCAAGCACCTTGGGTTTGGGAGACTTTAACTACCCATCCATTGAATGGGTAAATCACTCATGCTCAAACTCACTTGCCCAAAGGTTCCTTGACTTTGTTAACTCCAGTGATCTAGACAAGCTGGTTGACACCCCCACAAGGGGTGCCAACATTCTGGATCTGGTGCTTACCAATATAGGGGACCACTGTAGCACCCCCACTGTGAGGTCTTCCCTGGTGAGATCTGACCACAGAGCAGTCTCATTTGAAGTCACTATCACACCTGACCCCCCAGCAGCAACTAAACTAAAAAACTTCTCCAAATCAGATTATAACCTCTTACGGTATGATATAAATAGCTTCAGTGCACCCCCCCCCCCCAGATGGAACTGGCAACTATGCTGAGTTCTACATCAATGCTTTATACAAACACCTGAATAACTGCATTGACTCGGCTGTACCTGATAGGACCAAAACAAGTACCTCAAGGAAGAGCAAACCTGCCTGGTGGACAACTGCCATTAACAGGCTTTACAATAAGAGGAAGTAATTGCTGTCTATGAGTAAGAGGGAGTGAGCCCTAAATTGCAAACACTCCCTCCTCAGCTTAAACAAGCAAATAAGACATCTTGTGAAGTCCTGCAATGCAAACTATGAATCCAACCATAAGGCATTTTTTTACTTACATTTGTAACCTAAAAGGAAAGGACCAGATTTGTGCTGAACTCGTAGTCAATGGTACCACATATACTGAGCCTGTGGACATAGCTAACCTGTTGGTTGACAGGCTCTGTGAAAACTTCACTCCCCTGTCCCTGCCACACATATCCCATGACATCCCTACCACCTGTCCCCTACCTTGTATCTCTAAAAGAGCAGGTAGTGTACTCCCTCTCTAAGGCCAAAAACACAGCATCTATGGGACTTGATAACACCCCAGGTTGTGTCCTGCATGGGCTCCAACAAGAATTAGCAACACCATTGGGTACTCTTTTCAATCATAGTCTAAGCACTGGCTTTGTCACAGTGGAATGGAAAATGGCCATCATTATTCCCTTGCACAAAGGTAGTGCTTCCACTGACCCTGGGAACTGTAGACCCATTAGCCTGACTAGCTTTATCTGCAAAGCCATGGAGCAAATCATCATGGACCTTATCAACAAAGATGTAGGTAGTCTCCAAACACTTGACCCTACTCAGTTTGGATTTGTAAAAGAGAGATCATACCTGTTAAACCTGGTGAACTCTTCAAGACAGTCACTACGGCCCTGGATGATGGGAAATCTGTGCATACAGCCTACGTAGACTTATCCAAGGCTTCTGACACTATTCCCCACTCAGGCATTACTGACAAATGCACTCAGCTAGGTATCAACCTTTATATCATTAGATGGGTCACTAACTGGCTCACTGATAGAACATATATAGTCAAAATAAGGGAACCCACCTCAAACAGCAGACCTGTAACCTGTGGTGTTCCACAGGGATAAGTCTTGAGACCTCTCCTGTTTGGAATCTAGTTCTCTGAAGTACAAGCAAAAACTAAAGGTCTGTGCTGACAAAGTTTGCTGATGACTGCAAACTGGGAGTGGTTATAGAATTTTCAAATGATGTCAACATCCTACAAGAGGGTATTACACAAACAAATGATTGGTGCCAAAGTGATGGCCTTAAACTCAATGAAATAAATATATTATTATCCCTTTCAGTAAGAGTGATGTTCCTGCTAACTACCACATCAATGGCAACACTCTAAGTACGGACTCAGTGGAGAGAGACTTGGGCACACAGGGTGACAGTAACCTTACCATTGATCATCATGTCTCCACAGTGGTAAGAATGGAATTCTATATTTCTCATTTCATAAGTAAAGGTATTGCCTCCAAAAAAAAAGAGAAGTTATAACCTCCATCATCAGGCCAATAATTGAGTACAATTCCCCTTTTGGTATGTACCTTTCCAAGCACCTGCAACAATTGGAGAGACCACAAAGGTTCCTCAAAAGGAAAATTCAAGGTCTTCATCATCTGTCCTGTGAGGATCATCTGAAATCACTGTCATGTTATTCTGTTTCATACAGACTACTCAGAGGTGAGCTATGCCTTGCATATAAGGCAAACTCTGACCCTTCTTTATTTAAAATGCTGCATATCCACAAGTCATATATTACACGGGTTACTCACTCTAAAGACCTTAACCCAGTATGTGACATTAATAGAACCTGCAGGAGAGACAGGTTTGTCTCTCAGAGGTTACCACACCTCTGGAATATCCTCCCACTTCATGTCAAACAAAGCACCTCATTGGATGTCTTCAAATGCAATATGGACAATTGGATAGGTAACCCATAAGTTCACCCCAGGGGTTCCCCCCTGTCCCTTTTGGGTAGGGGCAATAGGTGCTGATCATGGAAATAAGGGCAGAACTTGGCTAGGTTTGTAAGTGCCCTACGGCCATTAGCCTAGTAACTTCCTATGATCTTATGATCCTATATCTTGTGATATCTTTAGAGTTCATGGGGGGATTAGAACCTGTTGCTGGCCAGGTCAGGAAGAAACAGGCGAACATTGTGGGTTCTTGTTCAAGCTTTATTATATACAAACACATCATAAATTAAGCTGTAACTTTAACTTATAAACAAACTAGCTATCACACATATAGATGTTAACACTCTGGCTGTACCTTAAAAATGGCACTGAAACTAACACGTGCTTTGTATTTATATGCACAGACAGACCTTGGAAATGCTTCTTAAAGGTACAGAACACCTGTTATCCTACATCCTCCCTCTTTGAGAAATGAGTCAGGCATTGTCACTGGTATTAATAAATATGCAATTTGCACAGGAATAATTTTCATCATGTAATTATACAAAGCTAGGTACATATATACAACTATGTCCACGTTGCTGTGTATTTCACACTAGGCTTTGAAATATGACCATATCGTGTGACATAAAATTTGGACTCTAGCTTAGCAAATGGGATTTTCTCTGTTGACTGTTCAATCTTAGGAACCATGGGGCCATCTACCTGAAAAGCATCAGAAGTCAAGACATGTTCTGGAACAGGACTCTATCATCTGGATTGCTCTAAGAGTTAGAGTCTTTATTACAGGAACAATGCTGTAATATTGGTTCTGCTACAGGAAGAAGATGGCTGAGATTTCTTCTGTACTCCACACCCTCGGATTTAACAAAATTGGATCTTGGCTCTGCACATATACTCATTACTTGACCAATCCGGTCAAAATCTTTGGCTGTTTGTATCCTCACTGTCTCTCCTTTTTTTCAACAGATGAAGAAATCTGCTTGATTTGTCATATCTAGACTTTTGAAAATAACTCTTTTTAAATAACTGGGCTCTAATGATTTATTGTTTGTAGCTTTAGGCCTTAATAAACTAGAACTGATAGGCAATGTTGTTCTGGTTTGCCTGGATAGAAGTCTCTGAGCAGGTGAGTCAAGTATATCATCATGGGCTATGTTTCTGAGATTGAGTAAATTAAAAAAAAAATCAACATTATCATGCTTTGACTTCTCAAGTAATTGCTTTGCACTCTGTACTGTATGTTCAGCAAGTCCATTTGATTGCGGATACTCTAGACTACTAGTAACATGACAAAATCTCACTCTCTTCCAAATTTCTGAAACAATTGACTGGTACATTGGGTACCATTGTCAGAGATTAATTTCTGTGGACTGCCATGGACTGAGAAATTGCATTTCAACTTAGTAATGACTGCAGTAGAAGTTAGATTAGCTACTAGATTGATCTCAAACCAATTTGAATAAAAGTCTACCAGTACTAAATAATGTTGATTGTTCCACTTGAATATGTCAGTAGCTACTATTGATCTCAAGGTAGACCAGGGATTTGACTTAGCTGAAGTGGCTCTTTTTTGCAAATGCGGTTTAGAACTATTACATACTGAAAGGGAGGAAAGTATTTTACCAATGCCTTTCACTCAAGAAGTCCAAAACACAAGTCCTGTTGCCCTTCTCTTAGTAGATTTGGAACCTGGATGACCATGATGCAAAATCTGGATATGCTCTTGTTGTAAGGAAGTAGGAACAACAATTTTAGGACCTTTGAAAATAATGCCATCTTCCATCAACAACTCATCTCTGTAAGGAAAGTAAGGTTGCACATCGGGTGGTACACTAGATTACTTTGACAGCCATCCAACACTGATATAGTGCTTGAGCTTTTGCAAAACTGGATCAGTCATTGCATGATCTCGTAGCTCATCAAATCTTGTTGTAGAAAAATTACGCACTTCCATGACATCAAAGTCAAAATTCTCTGCATCAAGCTGTTCTGTTATATTTCTAAGTGATCTGGATAAGGTATCAGTCAGATAAAGAAGTTTGCCTTTTGTATAGACCATTTTGAAGTTGTACTTTTGCAATTTAAGCATCATTTATCATAATCTCACTGGAGCTGAATGCATAAGCTTCTTTAAAATAGTAACCAAAGGTTCATGATCAGTTTCAATCTGGATATCTCGACCATAGATATAATTATGAAACTTGGAACATGCAGTCACTATTGCTAAAAGTTCCGTCTCAATTTGAGCCTACTGCATCTCAGTCTGGGTAAGTGTTCTAGATGCATAGGCTACTGGCCTGCCTTCTTGAAGAATAACTAAACCTAAACCAAATTATGAAGCATCGCAGGAAAGAGTTACTGGTTTATTGACATCATAGCACCTTAATGTTGGTGGGGTAGCAATTTTCTGCTTAAGAACTTCAAATGCTTTCTGGTGCTGTTCTAGCCATGACCATGTAGCATTTTTATGTGTGAGCTCTCTCAGACGTGCTGTCAATTCACTGTAGTCTGGTATAAACTTACCTAAATAGTTGACCATACCAAGAAAACGTTGCATAGCTTGCACATTATCCAGTGCTGGCATTTCAAGAATGGCTGCTTCCTTGTACGGGTCTGGTCTCAAGCCAATACTTGTAAATAAATTACCTACATATGTAACTTCTGGTAATCTGAATTTGCATTCCAGAGGATTGAGCTTTAAATTCACTTGACGTGCTCTGTCTAGAAATCTCTTAAGATTTCTGTCATGTTCTGCTTCACCATTGTCTCTGACCAATTAATCATCTACTATTATGGCACAAGGATAACCTGAAAAAATGTGCTCCATTGCACTCTGAAAGACTTCCCTTGCAGAATTTATTCTAAATGGCATCCTGAGGAATCCATATCTTCCAAATGGGGTACTGAATATAGTCACTAGTGAAGCTTTGTGATCAAGCATCACTTGCCAAAAAGAACTTTTTGCATCCAAGACAGAAAAAACAGTGGCATTCGGTATCAGGGCTGTGACATCTTTGACTGTATGCATAGGAGGATGCAGTATCTTCAATGCTTTGCTCAAATCTCTTGGGTTAATGCATATTTTGATTTCATCTGAGCCTTTTTTATGAGCTGCTACCTTGGATAACACCCATTCAGTAGGTTCTGTAACTGGACAAATTACACCTTGTTGTACCATTTTATCCAACTGAGCTTTGACTTTATGCTACATAGCTATGGGAACTATTCTTGCTGGTCTGACTGCTGGACTGATCTTTGGGTCTAGTTTAAGAGAATACACCACTGGAAGTTTGCCCAACTTGTCATCAAAATCATCAGCATACTTTGAAAAATAATGTTAGTGAAGCTGGAATTGGGACACGTGCTTATTTGATGAACTTCTTTGGTAAAAGAAAGCAGATTCATTCTCAAACTGTCCCTGAGACCAAATAATGACTGCACAGGTCTTTGAACTACATAGAATAATAGGCTATAACAGCTCTTGGCCACATAACATGAAAGGACTACTGAACCTTCAGTTTGAATTTCTTCACCTCCATAAGCAACAAGTTTCATACAACTAGCCACATTCAGTCGTTCACCAGCTCTGACCTTTGCAAAAGTATCTTCAGATATAACATTACACTTTGAGCTCAGTGGATTTACCATCAATCCTAACAGTACAAAACACTTCATTTCTTGACAATAAATCTACTGCATCAATCCTTTCACCAATCACTGACACACCATCTACATAGAAAATGGACTATTGCAGGTTTACTTGATCAAATTGATTTTTTGAGTGACCCTTCTTTGTATCTGTGTGAGATCTTCTTGATTTACAAAATCTTTGAAAATGGTTCCATTTCTTGCATTTGTGACATTGCTGACCAACTGCTATGCACTTTTTTCTGCTAGACTCATGGTTGGCACCACAACTGTGACAGTTAACAATAAAGCTTGATTTGGGTTTTGCTGATTCACCCTTGTACTGTACTGAGCAGCATCTGTTCTGCAGTGGATAACCTTGATTCTGCACTGAGCATACTCCTTTAACTGAATTGGTCTTGGAATTTACTAGAAGACCACGGGTTTTACCTGAAAGTCCCGCGAGAGCTGCTGCTGCCATGTGCTTAGGTCTGCTTTTGCCTGTCACATGCTGCATACTGTCTACATTAGCTCTGGAGCCTGTTGAAACCATGCTTTTATCACTAGCAAGCATACTTGTATGCCTTTCTCTAAGTTCATGTGTCTGACAAATCTCAATGGCTTTACTCAGCATCAAATCACTGTCACAAAACAAAATCTTTCTCACAGCAGTATTATTAATACCACACGAGTCATCTTTCAAATCACCAAACTTATACCTTTTAGCTTTGTTTCTTAGGTCAGTGAAGTGCAAAGTTTCCCCTTGCTTTTGATCTGTAGTATAAAACAAATGCCTCTCTAATGTAACATTAGTGTGGGGGTTGCACATTTCTTTGAATTTGTGCTTCCAACACTCAGGGTCTTCCCTTGATTCAGCCTGCAGAACAATCCAATGAGTTTCTCTTTCACCTTTATACACTGCTGGTGCATATACAAATGAATGCTTCCTTTCAATGGACTTTGACCCCAGCTAGGTTTAGCAAAATGAATGCCCTGGTGTGTGCATTGTTATCAGAATAAGCTGCTTGCATAAATATATCATACTCTTGCTCAAATATTTTCCAATTCTCTGCAACATTCTGATCAAATACAAGTGGTTGTGGCTTGTGAAATCCATCTGCAATATTAACATATCTTAGTGAAGACATTTGCAAATATGCATGAACACACACTTATACATACACATATACATGTGCCTGAAATTTATGCCAGTACTTGCAATAGCACAATAGGCCTCTGTATAACTGAACTTTACAAAATAAGTGTCCTGGGCATTGTAATTCTCTGAAACCACTTTACTGTAAAAGTCACTTGTCTTGAAATTATTTTACTGTACGAGCCATTGATCTTGAAAGTATTTGATCTGTAAAAGTAATTTATCATCAGTTTAAGAAACCTTTTGAATAACTGCACAGTGTGAATAAACTGGGCAATAGAAGCTAAGGGCAAAAAAAACATTTCAAAGCAGCTGTACTTTATGAATAAACTATTTCGAAGTAATTGCAATTTGCAAATAAACTGTTTCCAAGTAATTATACTTTGTGAATGAACTGGGCAGAAGAAGCTCAGAATGAGAAACACTTCAAAATATCTGCACTTTGCGAATAACAGCACACAGCACACTGAAATTTCCCAAAATGGCTGCATTTTGCTAAATACTCTGTACAGTGCAAGAAACACTCTGTAATGGCAGCACTCTGCAAATAGACACACCCAGCAAAAGAAACTTTTTGAAATGGTTGTATTTGACTGCACTTAACAAAATAGTTGCACTTTGCATACAGCAAACTCTTCAGAATAAATGCACAGTAATAAACACACACTGTAAGCTCTTTTACACACTTTGAGATATTTCAAATAACTCTAGTTATGCTACTCAAGGGTTCAATCAATGCAAAGTAGTAATTTATGCCAAAACACAGTAATTTGAACAAACATCCTAGGGACATATGCTCCACTATTCACCCCGCCCACTTAAAGGAAAATGTCAAACTCCACCTACTGAGCTCCAAAATCTGTTCTTGCAAAGCCCCAGCTTGACCTCCCCCTCTCCACTCTTGACTTACCTTAGCTCAATAAGTTTCCCCTCCCAACAATAGCAAACCCAGTACTGGATGATACCTCTTTTCTGATGGATTCGAACTCATGTTTGTAAATATGTAAACATTTGAAACTACTTTACTACAATATTGTGTGCATACTTTTGCTTTGTATTGTTATGTGATTGTATAACTCCATTTCTTATAATTTGTTACTGTAAATGTATTTTATTTTTGTAAACTGTCTGTATTTGGAGCTTTTCTCCTCAGATCTCCACTGAAAATGGGCCAAAAACCCAGCTGGACTAACCCGGTAAACAAATGTCAATAAATAAATAAAATTTGCCAAAACACATGCAGTCACCTTGCTTTATTTATGATCAATGTGCCTTTTTCCGTCCCTTCTGTTATATTCATTCTGCTCATTTAATCTCTTTTCATGACCATTATACTTTCTTGTGCTTATTTTAACTCTAGACATACTCATTTACATTAAACAGGCTCATTTTACTTCAAACATGTTCGATTTACAATTCTGAGGTAGTTCTGAACCTCTTATGTCCTTTTCTGAAACTTCTTTTATCAAATACCTTGTTTCAAACATTTTGTTTGATTAATGAACTTGTTTATGCTTCTCTTTTGCTTAATAAACAGTTCTGTGCTATTCATTTGCTTAGTAATACATTTTGTGCCCTTGTAATGCTCCATTTTATCTCTTTTAATAAATAAATCGTTAATGCATATTTTCTTTACTTTTAGCTTGCTTCTGGCCCTTTTTTGCTCTCAGCTTACTTAGTTTGCCTTCATCGTTACATCTACGCCTTGTGGCTCTAAGAGTAGTCTATACCATCCCAGTTCTGACACCATGTCTCTTGCCAGGTCAGGAAGAAACAGGTGAACGTTGTGGGTTCTTGTTCAAGCAGCTTTATTATATACAAACACATCATAAATGAAGCCAATCAACTTTAACTTATAAACAAACTAACTATCATGCACATAAATGTTAACACTCATGCTGCACCTTCAAAATAGCACAGAAGCTAACACATGCTTGGTATTTATATGTACACACAGACCTTAGAAATGCTACTTAAAGGTACAGCACATCTGTTATTCTACAGAATCCCTCATACTAAATATATTTATGTTAAAGGGAGGTCTAAAGACAACAACATCATGCCACAGGAGTCTGTGTTTATTTCACATTAAGATACCACAGCAAGTAACAAAGTGTCAGAAAACATCAGGATCCACAGGCAGGCCACAGACACTATGGATCCTTGGTATACTGAACCACTAGTGATACCACCTTTTTTAAGAGGCATCATTGAAGAAATATCTATAACAGCAACAGCACATTTTAACAATTTTGTTAGGAAACATGAATTAAGAAACATCCATAATATCAACAAAAAATGCTATATACAGATAGTGTCAGAATCCATAGGTTTCTGTAATTACACCACAGAGTGCAAGGAATTACCAGTATGAATTGTGGATGATTTGTAAATCAGCCTTTATATACTCCTAACATCTGCAGAATAATTCTATTTATACAACTGCATATGGGACTGAAAATAATTATTTAAAATAGCACTACCTGCATGCATAAAGTTCAAACCAACATTATTCCAGTAACTTATAAATGTTAAAGATAACAAAATTAATTTAACCAAGTACCTTTGGAAATGACTGACTTGAAAAGATTTACTAATCACCAAAACAGAGATGCTACCAATTATCAATGCACCTCTCACTCCAAATCACAGAATCAAAGTGCACCTAATGTGCACTCACTTTTAAGTACCATTTGCACCACACATAATTAATAAGGTTAATTAAAATTTAAGTTTTTGAAATCCCATTTGCACAACTCTGTGTAAATTGGCCTCATATGCTTTAACACCCAGGTGTTCTGCGGAAACACCCAACAGTTATCAATAAACAGTACCATGTGTGGCAAATGCCCATTATCTTCCAATGCTCTGATAACATACATACAAATATTTCGAACATGGGCATTAAAGCCCTCCTAGCTTACCAATATACCAAAACACTTTTCTCAAAATAAGTGTCTAGGCTGTTCTTAAAAATATCTAAACTAGTACTTGCTTTAATGTAATTTGGTAGTCTGTTCCATGCATCAGCTACTCTGTCAGAGAATCAATTAGTACACTTCTCTTTCGTATAGAATCTTCTACATAGGTTGTCTGATGATTTTCTACTACTTTTTAGTAACCCCAAACATTCCCAGAGGTAGTTGTCTCTAAATGCCCTATGTATCTCTATAAGATCTGCTCTTAGATATCTGTACAAGACAGTGTACAAGTTCAAATATTTTAGTCTTTCATAATAACTTAAATTTTCACATCCATGGATGGCCTTGGTATATTTTCGCTGTACTCTTTCCAGTTTACTCATGCTTGTTTTATTATAATGTTTCCATATTGTTATTCACTACTCAAGTTTGGGTCTAATGTAACTAACAAACAATGACCTCATCATTTTAGATTTTCTAGACTTTATAAATCTTTTTATACAACCTATTTTTCTGTAACTATCATTAACCAATTGGTTGATATGATTAAAAAAACTCATTGCTGAATCTATCCATATACCCAGGTCCTTAAATGAGTCTACAGTTTCAATAACTGTGTGCTTTATTAAATATTCACCTCTCAATTTATGTCTGGCAAATCTCATATGCTTAGTTTTTGATGTATTTATCAGCATATTATTCTCATATGCCCAAATGGTCAATTTAGTCAAGTTATTTTGCAGACATATATTATCTGTAACACATGCAATCTGTTTACCCAATTTCAGGTCATCTGCATATAGATTGTAGAACACCTCAGTTGAAAAAGTTAGGTTAGAAAGATACAATCTAAACTAGTAAGGGCCTAAGACAGAGCCCTGTGGGACACCTTGACTGTAACCAAGGATTTCACCTGTCCAGTTGCTGTATGATACTTGCCATGTCCTGTTTGTAAGCCATGCAGCTATCCAGCTTATCAAGAGTACATCAATACCTAGTTGTACTAATTTATTGGTCAGTGTTTTGTGTATGACACTGTCAAATGCTGAAGTTAACTCTACATAAATTACATCATAGCACAATGTTTCATTCATAGCTGTTATTATATTGTTATAGAACATCATGTTATAGGTGGTAATAGCTCTATTTTCAACATATGCATGCTGATATATGGTTTCGAGTCCCAACCTATCCAGTTCTGACAATAACTAATCCAATATTACGTTCTACATTATTTTCCACAAAATGAAAGTAGACTTATGGGTCTATATGACTCTGAATTTGTCCTAGTCCCTTTTCTGTGAAAGACAGGTTTAAAAAGCTCATGTCTCCAATCTTGAGGAATCTCCCCATATTTTTATGACCTAGTGAATAATAGATATAATGGTACCATAAGTTCTTGCTGAAGTGTTCTCAGGTCATTGTTACTAATCCCTCCCCGTGCTTTGTTTGGATCCAGTTTGCGGAGTTCTTTTTCAATATAATCTAATTTGATTCCAGTATCTGGGGTTACCTGGATGTCAGTAGGACAAATGATCACCCCTTTTGTGGAGCTAAACTGTTTTGCATGAGATTTTGTAAATATATCTTTAATCTGTGTCTGAGAATAAATTTTAGAACTTGCACACAGTTTATGAATTTGTTTGTCTTTACTCCTTTCACATCTTATGCATCTATAAAAAGGTTTCCTATTATGCTCAATATCTTTATATAAATTTTCTTCAAATTTTTCATCTTGTCTCACACTATGCTTAATCTGTTTGTCCAGCTTGTTTATTTCAGTTTTCAAAGTTGTAGTTTGACCTCTCTACCATTTCTTATACTTTTTGTCTCTCTACATAATCAGATATCTTGTTCTTATGGAAATATATCCCCCTGATGTTGTATGCCTAGATCCTGCTGTTAAACATTTTTTTTAATTTTTTGCACTCAAACAATTTCTCTTTCAAAACTTTTCACATTCCAGCTGCAGTTTTTCCACTGAACACCTCACTCCAGTTAGTTTTACACAGTGACTGTTTTGTTTCCGTATAATCTGTAATTAACCTTCTGTGCATTGTTTTGGAATTCAGCTTTGCAGAATTATCTAGCAACAAATGAACCTTTATAACCCCATGATCACTGCACATCAACAGTGGTAAAACTTGACTTGAAGTAACAGTAATTTCTTTAGGAACACAAACAATATCTAGTATGTTCCGTCCCCTGGTAGGTTTTTTTTTTTTTTTACAATCTGAAGTAATTGTTGTTCCTGAATATACAATGTGAACAATTGCCTTATTAATGTTGCTGAATCAATATTATTCCAGTCTGTTTCTGGTAAATTTAAGTCCCCAGCTAATGTTATTCTTCCCTCCTGTGTTTCATGCAAGAAAAGTATGAATTGCTGTAAGTCATCTGCACTTGACTTTGGTGGTCTATACACTCCAACAATTGTTATATGTTCCAGGGTTATCTTTACTGTTGCAGTTACACAGTCTATAGTATTAGTGTTATCACTGAACATGTAATAATCACAGGTCTCATAAATATCTTTAATCCCTATCATAACACCTTTACCTGATTTTTTGTTAGAATGTCTGTTACAGTAAAAACATTTATACCCTGGCAGAACTGGTTTCCAGTCATTATTCTTTAACCATGTTTCACAAACAATAACAACATCAATCTTGTGGGAACTTAGAAAATTTTCCAATAAAACAAACTTTATTATTAATGCTCCTAGCATTAACGACCATCAGAGATGCATCAAATGTTGCTATGTGTGAAATGTTAAATTTTCGACCTGGCAAAAATCTTGCCTGGTGTTTGTCAAATATTGCAAAATATCTGCTAAAAATTCTCTTCCCTGATCTTGACAAATGCACACCATCCTGTCTGAACACATATGTGCCCAAGACTAAGCTTGGATTTTCTACACATTTCCATTTTTTAAAACAGGACATTTTTTCCATGTAGATATTTACCCAAAACATCATGACATCAGCGCCACTTTTAAATACTGATTTCAATACATTTACTGATCAGACCATTGCTAGCTGCGAACTGAGTGATACCTTAGTCAGTATTTCTCTGTGTTTGTGTTTTCCATAGTTCTTCAACTTCAGGATGATTATGGCTACTTTGAGGAGACTGAGATGTGACCATGCGCCTAACTGGACTGATGAGGAGATGACTCAGATGTTGACTGTGTATACCAGATTGGATCAGAGGATGACAGCCAGACCCAGAGACTTCACCGTGATAGCTGTATGGGACCAGATCAGGAGGGAGCAGGAAAGAAGGACAGAGATCTACCGCACTGGTTTGCAGGTTCAACAACACTATGACAACCTGCATCAGACTGATGCAGAGGAGCGACAACGGAGGGTCGCTGAGGTACAGGGACAGCCCAGAGATCCCTACAGTATGTGTCAATATTCTAAGCACACCTGAGAATTCCTCCATATTTTACATTCTTTGTCCCATATATATCAGATAGATGTTTTTATAACCATTTAGTAGCTGCTGTTGCAATTAGCTTATGAGGATAATTATGTAAAGTTGGTAGCTGTTGTCATAACTGTGGGTTTGATTCTCATGTTGTTAATATATTTAATAATGTGTATTATATCTATAATTATGGCCTTTGTAGATGCACAT
The DNA here is from genome assembly GCF_019279795.1 of Protopterus annectens. Taxonomy (NCBI): domain Eukaryota; kingdom Metazoa; phylum Chordata; order Ceratodontiformes; family Protopteridae; genus Protopterus; species Protopterus annectens. The sequence goes on along the minus strand of NC_056731.1, from coordinate 641,698,972 downwards.
TTGCTTTACAACATATAACAACATCATTTTACACAACCACTGGATGCACATTTGCTTTACAACATATAACAACATCATTTTACACAACCACTGTCCTTGTGCATCACTGATGCCTATAGCGCCTAGGCCACAGATGACTGCTTATTTCATACTTTTCTGTATATTGGAATAAAAACACATACATAGTTTTCTTTAATTCATTCCTCCTACGAAAATGCGCAGACACATTTATTTAAGCTAAAAGGGAATGTCTGTCTGACTGCTTACACACATACCTCTCAACTTCTTAGTGCAAGAAATCTGGACAAAGCCTGACAAAATGGGAGGGACATATTTTAAATATTGCTCTTATAAACTTAGAAAGTTGGTAGAGTAACAGGGATTGTGTTAACATACATTTTCTGCATGATCTGAAGTCTGAAACTCAAATGAGTATTATTATTTGGTGACATCAATCCTCAAATTATCCCACTGATTTGCCAGAAAACCACAAATTTTATGAGGAACAGACCAAAAATCTGAGTAAAAAATCTGGACATTCTGCGAAAATCTGGACAGTTGTGAGGTACACATATGCTTTCAGTTATGCATTGATAGCTATTTCTTTACAGTAAAATGTACAATATGTTTTTGCAGTTTCTGTATTCATCTGTTCTTTGCAGGACTTCTAATAAACACATGCAGTACCTGTTTTTTTTTTTTTAAAGTGAACCCCCTGCTGACTGTTAACTTGGCTTGAAAGGCACTGGTCAGTATGTCTAATTTTTGGCTTGCTGTGGTTTCCAATCCACAAAGGGGAAACATATCTGTAACTGTTCATCTATAGCATTTCTTTAGAGAAGCATATTCCAGTATTTGATATCAATGTTTATGTTGTGCATGGCTATGAAAAACTAAGTCATCAAATTCTTATTAATATGCCTGTAGTCGGCAATATTTTGATAATATCAGCTTTCAAACAATAGGGTTTGAAGAGCAGTACCTGTTTGCTGAGGGCTGGAATCTGCTGGCTGTTAGCTCAGGTTGTAAGAAAACAGACTAAAATGCCTGCTTTTGTCATGCTATGTGCTCAAAGCCAGAGGGGGATACATATCTGAAACTGCTGTCTTTCTTTAACCTATACATAGCTTTTATTTAGAGAAGCTTATTCCACCTATTGATGTTAATGTATATTTTGAATATGATTGCAAAGAACTCAGTAATTCGATGAACCAAGAATGATGCCACAATATAGAGACAAGATGATCAGCTTTAACAATTGGCTTAATGTCTGGTGTCATTCAAAGGGGATCCAGTGTCTGTCTGCCTGGGATGACATGCTTGACAAGCCACGCTGCTTCGCAAGGGACGACTTGCACCTGTCACCCCTGGGATTCCGGATATTGGCTAAGGCTCTTGCCACCCCCATAGTGCCTTTTTTAGGCAAGGCTCAAATTCTAAACCTACCACCCTAGAAAACAAAAATGGGAAGAAACTGAGGGTAATGCTGCTCAATGCCAGAAGTCTAAATCTCAAAATGCACGCACTCGAGGCCCTTCTCAGTATGGAGAACATCGATGTCTGTGCTGTAACTGAAACCTGGTTCAAGGCTCCTGAGAGCACCCCGCACTATTAGGTTTTACCTCATATCATGCGTTCCGCCCCAAAACCCGGACCACACCACAAAAGGAGGGGTGTATCCATATTCATAAAGGATACCCACACCTCCAGGTTGGTGGCAACGCCGGCTTCGAAACCATCCAGGTGCAACTAACCATAGGCAAAACTGCTCTACAAATTGTAGCATGCTACAGGCCACCCTCTCAAACTCAGGAACCCCACACAGCCTTCCTGAAGACACTGGAGGGTATAAATGTATCTCCAAACACCATCATATTGGGTGACTTCAACAACCCGAATATAGACTGGGAACATTACTTAAGCCCTAACTTTCTAGCCCAACGGTTCCTGGAGCTCATAAATTCAAATGCCATGGAACAGCTAGTCACTGTTCCCACGAGAGGAGAAAATATACTAGATCTCATTGTCACAAACATGGGGACAAAATGCTCCACACCGAAGTATATCCCTCATTGGTGAGATCTGATCATAAACTAATCTCACTGGAAATCCACATCCGCCCCACCCCAAACAAAAGACCATAGTGAAGAACTTCTAAAGCAAACTTCACACTACTCAAGACTGGTGTGGTATCCTTCAAGGCCCCTGAGCCAGAGGAAACCACAACCCAAGCTCTCGGGAAGCCCTTACAAATGCCTTCTATGAACACCTCCAGGACTGCATGGATCAGGCAATCCCAAATAAAACCAAGACTCTTTCCACAAAGGGCAAACGTCCAGTCTGGTGGACCCCAGCCATTAACAAACTTTACAATAAGAGGAGAAAGCTATTACATGATAGAACAAAATCCATAAAAGGGAAGTCACCCTGATCATTATTAGTAAAAAATACGAGCACTCATAAAATCAACTAAGGCCAATTTTGAGAGAAAAATTGCCATGGATTCAAAGGGAAATCATAAGGCCTTTTTCAGCTATGTTAGGAACCTGGGTGGAAACTCCCAGATATGCTCAGAATTAGTCCAAAATGATACAAAAATCACTGAACCCACAGACATTGCCAACATACTGGCAGACAGGTTCAGTGCAAACTTCACCCCCTCTCCCCTAAAGGAGAGATAACTATCCCAGCCGAGTGTAGCCTCCCGAACATCTCAAATGCGCAGGTGAAAGCTGCTCTCTAAAGCTAAAAACACAGCATCAATGGGACCGGATGGTGTCCCCAGCTGTGTGCTACACGAGCTAAATGAGGAATTAAACCCACATAAGGCAGCTGTTTAATCTCAGCCTTACCACAGGATACGTGCCCAAGGAGTGGCGTGACGGCAACTGTGGTCCCACTCCACAAAGGTGGCCTCTACAGACCCTGGTAATTACCGCCCATAAGCTTAACAAGTCTAGTCTGCAAAGCTATGGAGAGGATCATAATGGAGCTCATAAACAAAGATATAGGGGACTTGCAGACATTGGACCCGACCCAGTTTGGCTTTGTCAAGGGAAGATCATGCCTTTTGAACTTGGTCGACTTCTTCAAACAGTCACCAAGGCCATTGATGAGGGAAAGGCAGTCCATACAGCCTACCTTGACCTTGCAAGGCTGACACAATACCCCACTCGGTATTGTAGAAGAACTTACCAGCTTAAATGTAAACCCATATGTCACAAGATGGGTTGCAAACTGGCAAGGACAGAACCCACAGGGTTAGAGTTGCTGGCGCTGTGTCATACTCCAAGCCGGTCACAAGTGGTGTCCCACAGGGCTCGGTCCTTGGCCCCTATTGTTTGGCATCTACTTCTCAGAAGTACAGGCCAACATGGGAGGACTTTGGCTGACAAAGTTTGCAGGCGACTGCAAACTGGGCCATAGTGGAAAGTGCATCGGACATGGATATCCTTCAGAAGGGACTCAATGGAAACAGATAGCTGGTGCCAGAGCCTTGGCCTGATGTTATTCGCCAAAATATGTATTGTCATACCCTTCGGGAAAAACAAGGTAACCCCAAGCTACCATATAGGTGGCAATCCACTAAGCACAGAAGAGGAACAGACCAAAAATCTGAGTCAAAAATCTGGACATTCTGTGAAAATCTGGACAGTTGAGAGGTACATATATGCTTTCAGTTATGCATTGATAGCTATTTCTTTACAGTAAAATGCACAATATGTTTTTGCAGTTTCTGTATTCATCTGTTCTTTGCAGGACTTCTAATAAACACATGCAGTACCTGTTTTTTTTTTTAAAGTGAACCCCCTGCTGACTGTTAACTTGGCTTGAAAGGCACTGGTCAGTATGTCTAATTTTTGGCTTGCTGTGGTTTCCAATCCACAAAGGGGAAACATATCTGTAACTGTTCACCTATAGCATTTCTTTAGAGAAGCATATTCCAGTATTTGATATCAATGTTTATGTTGTGCATGGCTATGAAAAACTAAGTCATCAAATTCTTATTAATATGCCTGTAGTCGGCAATATTTTGATAATATCAGCTTTCAAACAACAGGGTTTGAAGAGCAGTACCTGTTTGCTGAGGGCTGGAATCTGCTGGCTGTTAGCTCAGGTTGTAAGAAAACAGACTAAAATGCCTGCTTTTCTCATGCTATGTGCTCAAAGCCAGAGGGGGATACATATCTGAAACTGCTGTATTTCTTTAACCTATACATAGCTTTTATTTAGAGAAGCTGATTCCACCTATTGATGCTAATGTACATTTTGAATATGATTGCAAAGAACTCAGTAATTCGATGAATTACTATGAACATAATTGTGGTCCATAATATTCTGTTAACATTAGCTATTTAACAGCAGGGTCAGGAAAGCTTGTTAATGTTAACAGAATATTATGGACCACAAATATGTTTGTAGTAATTATATTTGTGGTCCATAATATTCTGTTAACATTAGCAAGCTTTCCTGACCCTGGTGTTAAATATCTAATGTTAACAGAATATTATGGACCACAAATATGTTTGTAGTAATTCGATGTATTACTACGAACATATTTGTGGTCCATAATATTCTGTTAACATTAGCAAGCTTTCCTGACCCTGCTGTTAAATAGCTAATGATAACAGAATATTATGGACCACAAATATGTTCATAGTAATTACTATGAACATATTTATGGTCCATAATATTCTGTTAACATTAGCTATTTCTACAAACATATTTGTGGTCCATAATATTCTGTTAACATTAGCTATTTAACAGCAGGGCCAAGAAAGCTTGCTAAAGACTGTTACATTCCTGTGGGAGAGAGGTACAGTATGTTGATTATTTTTTTCTGTTTTATGAAATTAAATGTATATTCTGTCTGTTTACAAGCCTATGTTTTGCACACTAACATGTATATTGGTTAGAATGCAGGAATACCCATCATGCATTAGTATGGTAAGTGAATTCATCATATGATAGCTATGCTTACAACTGTGATTGAAATCTAAAATGTTGAACTTTCATGTAGCATTGAGCCATTGTTTCATCACACAGTTTTATGAATTGTACTCCTCAACATAAAAAACAGTTGATTAGTATTATCTGTCACACATGTTAAGGTGGATAGATTGTATAACACTTCAGAAAATGGGTTAATTGTACATTAACACTGATTGGAGAACAAATGTTCTCTGGCAAGGTTTTAATGTGCAAGTAGTTTCTGCTCACAAATAAGTCTGCTGCTTCATGGTAGCATATCAAGCTACTGTGGAGCTTGGATTGCAAAAAAAAAAACACTAATGGGTATAATTGTTTTATGCTTGCTATGCAGTGGTTCTGCTGTTTTATAACTGTAAAATGTAAAACAAAAAAGAAAAATGAGAGAGACTGATTGTGTATGTGTGTGTGAGAGAGCGAGAGAGAAAGTGAGAGTGGTCTTCTGTGACTGAATACGTGTATGAAAGCAGAGGACACTGTGTGTGAGAGAGATTGAGACAGAGTGAGAGCAGTCTTGTGAGAGTGAATGCTTGTATAAAAACAGAGGAGCCTGTGCGTGAGAGACTGAGAGTGAGACCAGTGAGACCAATCTTGTGTGACTGAGTGTGTGTGTGTGTGTGTGTGTGTGTGTGTGTGTGTGTGTGTGTGTGTGTGTGTGCGTGCGTGTGTGTGTGTGTGTGTGTATGGGAGAGAGAATGGGCTCTGTGTAAAATTGTTACATTTTACTTGGTTATTAATTTTTTTTAAGAACTATATTATTTTTTATATATGCTTGATGTAAAATGGTTCCTCCCAACACCATTAACTTTGTACTACAGCAAGTTTGCAACATTAGGCCGAGGAATTATTTTACATTAAAAATATAGAAAAAAATAATATAGTACTAAAAATAAATAAGCAAATAAAACACAACAATTTTATAGGGAGTCCATTCTCTAAGCACAATAATACCCTCCAGGGTGTGTGTTAATGTGTAATTAATGCCCTTCCAGGGGTGTAGAGGCCCTCTGCCTACAGCATCAGGCCTCATAACACCCCTGGGCAGTAGTTAATTGCACATTAACACACACCCTGGAGGGCATTATTGCTTGCTTAATTTCTGTGGTTGCTATTTGTAATGCATGGTTTGATCCACTTGTATGTGTTGTATTTTTCCAGTGACTGATTTTTTTTTTTTTTGTGCATAGCCTACCTATTTACAGAGAGAGTGGGTGTCTGTTGTGTTACTGTTTGGACTGCCGTTTGTGGACTGTGTGACATGCCCTTCAGTTCACTGTTGTGCTGCATCTGCTGCCAACATCTTGGGTAAGTTTTTGTAGAAAGATAGTTATAGCCTAGGTTTACTAATACTTGTGGAGATAGACATAGCAGTTCATATTCAGCACACCCTGGAGGTTCAACATTGGTATTCCATCTGCCTCCAACACCTTGGCTGTTTTTGTAGGAAACACAGTTATACACCAGCTTTACTGACACTTATGCAGATAGACATTTGTGTGCAGCAGTTCATTATCAGCAAGCATATTCACAATGTTTTCACTTTTCGGACTACTTGCTAATAATTTCTGGAGATAATGCATACAGTTGTATATACAATGCTGTTAATACCAGATATATTAGATTCTCTTATGTCACCAGCTGTGGCAATTGAACATATAATTTTTTGACTGTATTCATTATATTGATATGTGTTCAGCAAATTGTCATGCTGTCTGTCTCATATGTTTGTCATATGACTTGGCTATGTCCACAATGCTGTCATATCACTGTCTCCTCATTTTAACAATGACACTTGGCAGCTGTTCACATAAATTATTGAAAGCAGGCAGTACAATCTCTTGATTTGAGCATTCATACATTCTTCCAAAGCTAATGATCTGGGTGAGTGTGTCTAAATGTATAGAATTGTTCACAAAAGAATACTGACATCCTGTTTCTGAATAAGACATTTAGGGCCATACATTTATGAGGTAACTCTGTCCATAATGAATGTGTTCCAGTCCCTGTGTAAATTGTCATCATATTTATATTCTGTTCTGCTATGATATATACGGGACTGTTCTGCATGATAGACATTTGCTTTTTTTTCTGTTGTGTCTTGCAATTAATCTTGACAGAGCATGGGACCTGTGGACGTTCACCTATCAGACAACAAAGACGAGTGCATGCCAGGCCACTGCCAGAGTCTTCTGAGGATGACGGTGACAATGATGATGATAACAATGATGATGAGGAACCTGGACCTGCCCAAGCCATTATGCCTGCACCCTGGAGGAAATGACATCGCAACTGTAACCAAGACAGTTATCAGGAGGAGCTCCAGGAGGTGATGACTGATGTGTTCTGAACACAGACGAGGGACATGATGGGGTCCTTTTTTGAGGATATGCAGGATTGATTCAGAGCGATAGCTCATGAGGTCATTTGGGAATCTCAGGTCCATCCTGTCTGTAAGCATAGTCTGTATGCTCCACTTGTGTTATGCTGCCAACATGCTGATTACCATATACTTGATTGGACTGTATAAGTACTCTTGTGCATGCATGCCATGTAGCTTATGTGATATTGTCATGTAACACGTAATTCTGTTGCAATGTGTGCATGGCACACATTTACACATTTCACTTTCTTCGTACATTCAACTCTCCAGGCATTGTAGCAGTTAACCTGCAGCTGGTGCTGCAAGAGGTAACCTATAAACATGTTTGTTACTGGGACAAGTTACAGACAATATATGTTGTCCATACTCAATCACTAATACTGTGATATGCGTTCGAATTGTGTTTTACCATATCAGGTATGTGCATTGACAGACATGTCATTCCACATGTGTTTTGGATGACAATTTGCCATGGAATGGCAATACAGGTGCCATGTGGGATCATATACAGACATATCCTGTCTATATGTAGTCCTCCTTTTTTTACTGTGTCAAACAGCAATGTAGCATTAATCTATACACTGTGTTATGGATAACACATTCTTTAATGGTACATTATGCAGTGTTTGGTGTAAGGAGCATTTCCACATCTATTACTTATTGACAGCAGTTTATGCTTTCCACAAATAGTTGTACACATTAACTGAATGTACATGTGTGTGTACATAGTTGGATCCATACTGACACACAACTGTACCTTTGACATGTGAGCATTCACAGACTTATTGCTATTGTGCTGTAATGATGCTCTTAGGAATGTCTTCTGCTCCATAATAAGAAATGTGGTTGATGTACACCTGCATTTCTTTATTTGACATTTGCATGACAGTATATATTTGAAATTCTTAGCTTGCTTTCCTATGCATGTTGATGCAATATGATTGCACATTACTTGGTATGTGTGTTTTATACATGTCCAGTTTTGTGGATATCAGCAATTAATCTGGCCATTTGACATACATTTTCCATTTGGTGAAATATATTTCTGTTTGGCTTCTATAGCACCCGGTGTGCTGTACACATGCATTTGCATTGTGTCAACTTACCTTACTTTACCTGGATGTGGGCCCAGGTTGTCCACCTTCATCCCACCTTCATATTTCACTATTATTATTTGCAGTTATGTTTGCCTTTGTTAAAACTACCATCCACTGGTATTTATTAATTTGACACAGTGAACATTTGACACATGTATGCCCGTTGTACAATGCAGGACATGTGCACACAAGTTGGTGGCTAATGCTTGCAATGCACCCTTGTTCTCTTTATCTTGTGTGTTATCCAGTGTAGTTTGTTCACATCCATGTGCACAACCTGCTACATTTATTATGTTGTACTGTTACATTTTTGAAAATATTATTGCATGTCATTGGTGAATATATGTGCATTGATCTTACTTTCACGTACAGAACATTTAGGCCACTGACAGACATACATATACATCTTTGTCAGTGTGATGCCTTTGGCATGACATATGTGCTACCTGCTCAGTTTTAGCTCCTGCCCATGCCAGGATCCTACTTAATCCCCCTCCCCCACAACTCCTTATACCTCTCTCTACTCTAAATGTTAGTGCCTTCTACCACTTATACTCTCTATTAATAACAACACTTTTTTTCTAAACTCTCAAATGTTGCTCTCTCTCAGCATCAAATTTTGTATATACTTGTCATGTAACACTGTTACTGTAAACCTATGCAAGGATATCATTATGTAATTTTCCTTCTTTTTGAATGTATCAAAATGTAATTTTCTGCTCTTTGCTTCCTTGTTTTTTAAATGTATGATTTCACTATGCAATATTCTTGTATCTTGAATGTATGTATGTTAATATGTTGTTTTTTGTTTTGAGCTTTTCTCCTCAGGTCTCCACTGAAAAAAGGCTTTTAGCTCAGCTGGACTAACTTGGTTAACAAATGATGAATAAATAAAAATAAATAAATATGTGTAACTTAAATGCATGCCATTACACATTTGCTTGGGTCTAGCAGCTTTTATTGCTCTTTTGTAGTTCATAGTTTCATAGATTTATAGGTGTTTACTAGGCTAATGACCACAAGGACCTTTTTAAGTCTAGCCATGCATCCCAAATCTCTGACAAGTTTTGATACACTTGATAAGTGTAAGCAGGGCCTTGGGACATGAAACATTTACATGCTAGGGCCTGGGAGATGAACCATTTACAGGTTGCCTGTGTCCATTAGAGACATAGGTGCCAAACCAGGGATGATTTTTCTGTTCCCCATCCAATTTTCCAGGTTGAACTTGAATTGGGTTACGGAGGAACTCTGCTTCACATGGATTGGGAGCCAGCTCCTGAGATGGGGTAATTTTTGGGATACACATCTATCTCTCCAGCAGGTTCTATTTATATCACAGACAAAGTTAAAGTCTTTAGAACACATAATTCTGGTGCTGTTTGTTTTGTGGATATGCAGGAGGTCCATCAGAGTGGGGTCTGACAATGCTGTGGATGTTAGGCATAGATTTCCCCTCAAAAGCCTGTAGGAGACAGAATACAGGGATAGAGCCTTGAGGTGGTCTGCACAGGACATTTTACTTAAACCCTGTATTCTTTTAGTGAGGAACCTCTGTGGATGTTCCAGTTGTTAGATATGCCTGGTTAGGTACATACCAAAGGGAGCATTGTACTCAGTGATAGGTCTGATGAATGCTGGATACAGTGGAACAATGACTTCCTTAGACTTAGATGCCTAGCACTTCTGCTTGGCATTGTGCTTGCTTCTTTGCTTTTCACATGCAAGGTCATAGGTATGATTCTGCCCTATGCTGGAGTTATCTAGCATTGTTAGACCTGCATTTGATCATCTGTGATGTTGCTTGGCTTACATCTGCACTGCTGACAGACTAACTGGATATGTGTTTATTCATCCAATGCGTGCTATGATCCTAATGTATTACCCTACAACACACATCTACCATTGGTGATACACATCCAGGTAAGACTACCACACAGTTTGCAATATGTTGTAATGTGATAGTGCATAGTAGATATGTTTTTCTGCATTTTACCATGGCTAGTATGCATCCCCACCTTGTTTGTCAACTTCCCATTGCCTGTGTAGTGCAGTGTACTAATTATGTAACTTACCTGTCCTTACTGTTTTTTTCCAGCCTTTGTCTGCCTTGTGTTGTGATATTTGTTCTATGAATATACCCACTGTGTTGCCCTTCTCTTCCTCTTTTCCTACATTTACCTTTCCATATATAATTAAAAAAATGGGGCCTAGTCCCACCAAAAAAAAAAAAAAAAAATGCACATTCTCCTATGGCTTACCCTCAGATTTTCCTGTTCCAAGATCCCTCTCGTGTGCCTCTCGTCTTCATTCATACCTTCTGTCTTCTTTTCTATCTCTCTCTTTCCTTGGGTGCGTGCATTACTTGTGTTCCCTACAGAAGTCCTGAATCCATTGTTAGCAAATGTTAACCGTAGTGATGTGGTCATGATTCCCCTTCACCTTTCATTTTTTTTATTAGAAAATTTGTTGGCTCCGTCAGAATCTGTAATTCCAAGCTACCATATTTTATTAATACATGTGTTACAGAGGTATCCATAGTTGTCACTGAGCTTTCTGGAAAGAATGCTGTCAATATATACATATTACAAATGGCATTTCATCTTTGAGGTACTTATTTTATATTTGTGGATGAATTACAGAAATATACGTAGTCTAATGTTTCTTGGTATATTTCAGAAAATATATATTACGAAACTGTGGCAGGCTAGCCATCTGGGACGTGTAAACCTTGGCTCTATATAACTGTCATTGTTGAAGTGACAGCCATACCCCATGTGCAAAAATGGGAAAGGGGTTTTGGATAGATGGATATATTACAAATTCCATGTGGCTTTTCTTGGGACTGTTGTCATTTTTTTTGGTATCATAACAGAGTCAATTATATTCTGTAGTTCCCCTTAACCTTAGTGCACAGATTGATATGTGTATATATATATATATATATATATATATATATATATATATATATGTATATATATATATATATATATATATATATATATGGGTCTACTTGAAAACACCGACATGCCAAAACACTGACAAGATAACCGACACCACAAAATCGACAGTTCAAAAGCACGAAACTTCACATGCCCGACAAACCACAATCCTGACAATTAACAAAACAAAACAAATACCTTTTCAGAAAAACACACACACAACACAAGCACACCAAAAACCTTACAAACCTACACTAAACCTTACATACACAGCTATCTATGCACTAACCTTAACCCAAACCCTAACCTTAAGGTCTGTCACTATCACAAACTCACCTAACCCGTGCCCTAACCCTAACTCACTTAACCTGCCCCAACCCTAAAGTCTGTCACTATTGCACACTTACCTTACCCGGACTCTAACCCTAACTCACTTAACCCGCCCCTAACCCTAAAGTCTGTCACTATTGCACACTTACCTTAACATGTCGGTGTTTTCAGCATCGGGCTTTTCAACTGTCCGTCATCTCCGTTGTTGATCTTCTGGTGTTGGTGTTCTCGTCGTCGGCGTTTTCAGCTTTCGGCATTATCAGGTAGACCCATATATATATATATATATATATATATATATATATATATATATATATATATATATATATATAACTATCTGGATGCTTGAATTGTGATCATCTTTCCATAACATTGTTACTGTACAACATGATTGGACAATCTTTTCTCACTACTTACAGATTACTTATGGATTTGTTTACTGCACCATTGCTACTGCAATACTCTTTTGTCCACTGAGCTATTATGTGTTTCTTGTGATACATTTACATATTAGAACATTATCCACAAGTTTAGTTCTGATATCGGCAAAAGGCACCGGAATCCGCAAACATTACGGAATCCAGACCAGCAGGTAGTAATCCTTTTATTTTTTTAAAGGTGAGATCCATAGAAGTATTATATGAAATGAAAACTCTATCTAAATTCACTTTGTCAGCTCACAAAGTTTTAAGAAAGTAATTAATTTTCCCACAATAAAATTGCATTCTTGATGAGCATATCCTGTACGTGGCTGTCCCATATGTTACAAAAGCAGCTTTATATAAATAAATCTGAAAGATAATGTAAACAATTCTAGTGTTTCCTAAATAAATGAATGATGACTGATATGTTAGAATATTAAACTGGAGCTGAAATTGCACATTAAGCACTGATTGTATCCATGCTGCATACAGCAGTAGGACATTATTTTTTCCTAATCTGTGTCATCTGCCTCTTCTGTGTGTTAGAGCTAGATACATTTTTCCCAGTATAGTTTTATATATTCTTAGTGTAATTTGTGGTATTTTGGTGTGTGAAATAGAAACAGCTTTTGTTTATTTTAACCACAATAGATGCATGTAAAAGAATATAGTTCCCCTGTCTAGTTTTTCTCATAAACAAACTACCCTCTGTGTGTGTGTGTGTGTGTGTGTGTGTGTGTGTGTGTGTGTGTGTGTGTGTGTGTGTGTGTGTGTGTGTGTGTGTGTGATATTGTAATGCTATTGTTTATATCACATAGTGGCTGTTGCTAGGACATGTGCACAGATGTTGCACCCATACTAATTTTGAAGAGGTCACTGCACAATGAGTCACAGAACTAATTAGTCATATACTATGCATTGAACAGTATCATCAGTTTAAGCAAAGGACTGCATAATTAAAAACAAGTGTAAAAATAATGGGAGAAACACAATGCAACTAATGTATGACTGCAGCAGCACTATAAGAGAGTGTAACTGGCATCATGGACATCACAATCAAGGCAGGCTAACATGACTGAATCAGTGCATGCTCATGTGTGCAATGTGGTGCTGCATAGCTATGTCTTCTGCTCATCAGACATAAGAAGGGAAGCATAGATAGCATAGTGATCACCAGACCACTGCGGGTATGCACAATAATGTGCTAACCCTGTTCATTATATAAATTGGAAGCAAATGGGGTAGACAAGACAGCAGGAAATGGGAAACCAGAAAGCATGGGAAAAGACATAATGGCAGCCATATCATCTGAAATGTGTGAAGGAAAAGGATCATTTTGCTTTTGGCAGGACTAGACTCCTTATATAAGGTCTATAAAAGAAGGGGAGATGAGGAAGTTAGTGAGAAATGGCTGTTAATAGAATAGAAAGAGGAATGCAGGTAGCAGTGGCAGACAGAAAAACATTGAACTAAGCCTCAGACAAGCAAGACTGGTAGACACAGAAATGGTGGGGAAGGCACTGAATGAACACAGACATGCAGAGTTTAGACAAGTGGTGATAAAAACACCAGGATGGCAGTATGGTAGAGTCCTGGCATGGCTGGATGTCAGACTGACTAAGAGGGCAACAGACACAAGCATCACTCACCTTTGTGGCCATATCATGCACTGGTTGCTCCCCTTGTGGCCAAATAGGGTAGGGTCTGCCAGTCACATGACTCAACAAGCCATGCCAGAAGGAAATCTGCATTACAAGGGAGGTATCTATTTTTCAGCACACTTCTGCATTCATCTGCTTCCAAAAGAGATGCTAGGAGAACAGCGTAGAGACCACTTTCAGAGAAGGACCTATTACCCCTTCCCAAAGAAGAGGCGATAGAGGGCAAAAATGACTCCTCCTGCTGGGGAAATATAATTTCTCTGCAAATAGGCATACCTGGTGTCTAGTGGTAACTCAGCAGCAGAAGCATTGCCTGGACTACATCCTCCTCTACAAACAATAGGACCTGCAGAAGGACAACACAAAAGGAAGACAAGATTACACACATACACTGCAAACATAGTTGTGGTTCTACAGTGGACTACTACAGACATCATATATACTCTTTTGCTGGGAAAGGTGCTTCAGCAGCATCTAGCCATGTCCAGAAGTTATTCCTCTGTATTCCTAAGTACATACACACATATACGATAGGATATCAGAAGACAATAGTACAGAAATAAAATGCTTAGAGTACATTTCAGGCTCTCTATCCTAAAGCTCTGCTTCCCATTGATGAAGCAGATGAAGGTGATGCTGCCTTGCATCACTGTACCAGTGCCGGCGCTGCTCAACAGAATGGGTGATGCCAGTGGCATCATTCTTCATCCCTGAAAGCTCATGCCATGCATCCACCTTCTGCAGTGGGCCATCACACTCATCCAGCAGGTGCTCTGTAAAGTTCCTTTGTAGGAAGAACAGGAAAATTCTGCTCTTTTTGTCATACCACACTGAAGCACTGCATTCCACAGGACCTGAAGTAGCCATGAATACTCACTAAGTTCCACAGGAGGAGCAAAATAGTAGCTCCTTTGTGCACATATGCACATTTTTGGATCACATGCCACAAAACGTAGAACTGCACAGTGGCACTTTATGTCTATAGTGCTGCATTTGGAGTCAAGAGTCACTAGGATGCTGCTCCATGGTTCTATGTGCTTACACATGCTGCACGCACAATCGTACTAGTCACAGACGTCATACTCAACATGACATGCCTGGCAACTGCCAGCATATTTGGGTAACATGATTCACAGACATTGGCATAAACCACCTTCTTTAACATAGTCACTGTAATAACTGGGCCTTGTTAGTGAGATGGAAAGCATTAGCACCATTTTACACTACACTTCTCATTATCATATATCTGTACAATATAGGAATTTCAGTAAAGATTCTCTAGACTTGAAGCTTCACAGACCTAAGGAAGGAACCCTGCCTATTAAAGTACCTCAGCAAAACAACAAACCCTGTGGTGGATGTCAATGACAATGAGACTGATATTTGGGTGTATATGGTCCTGGCCTCTCTAGAACCTTGCAGAGTATGTAGTTAGTTTGTTCACCTCCCACGACCCTTCTACATCTCAAAGTGTTGCAGTGTACTGCCTTCCCCTCCCAACCAGTGCAAGTGATGATGACTGTGTCCTGCACAGCCCTTAACCTGTGTTGACATAGTGACATGGGATCACAATGTGGTCAGTCCATGCCCTGTTCTGCATAGTCTGGGTGTGATAACACGTATCATTTTACTCTGTGTTGTTTGTATCATGACTCATAGCTGTGGGTCAGACACCACCTCTTTGCCAGTGCTGTAGTGTATTGCACCCACCTCTGCTTTGGCTGGGGTACAGCCGCTGTGTGTTATTCCCCTGACTCTCCACCCTGCACTTCTGCTGCTACTATATTTGGTATGGCAGGCCCTGCTAAGATGTTCAGCTGCTGTGTCATGTGTCTGCATACACAACAAAATTAATGCTCTAGACTTTCGGACTGTATTCCAGTGTCCTTCCATAATTGTCTAAACAATGGACACATCCTTTGAAAAGGCTGAACACATGCTACACTTTATTTCACATTTTGATATGTACTGTATTATAGGCCATTCTCTGCATGGTCTGGGGTTTATGAATGGGGGTCATCTGGGCCATATTCCTCATCATCTGCCACATACAGCATATTGTATGTGGCCTGCTCCCTGGTTTGCATAATACCAGTATCTATAGACCTGTCTATCTAGCATGTATGTGACCCCATAAGAAATCCCAACAGAAGAACCTTTGGTATCGGCTGGAAGTGAGGCAAATGTGTGAAACATGGGAGTTGCCCATATGGCGCACAAACACATTAAAAATAATGCCCTGGGCATTACAGACCATTTTTTTTTCAGTTTAAGGAGTGGATGCTCATCCTGCTAATGTATTTACTTTATTTTTCATTTGTTTACTAAGTCCAAATGGGCAATAATAATACAATTTTAGCAGAAGTTTGGGGAGAAATGCCTCAGTTCAAAAAAATGAATGTTGCATAAGAATACAGAGGGAGATGGATTTTACAAAATTATACACTATAGACAAGAGTTGACATGTTTAATATATGTAAATAAATTATGTGCAGTTTATTAACATATAGCATATATTGCAGGCTCTCTGGACCAAGTGGAGTCTTGACAACAATGTATGGGCAATCTATGGCTTCCAGGAACTCATGGAAATGGACAATGTCATCGAATAATGCATCATGCTGCTTCTCTGCACTCCTAGGGAGCCAGATGTGTTCCTCCTCATGTTGTAGCATAATACTATAGAACTAGTTTAGGGTTTGAGAGAGTAGTGTGTGTGATATCCATTATCTGTCCCTTGTAGATCTCTGGAAAGGCCTTGTAGCTAAAAGGGACACCTTAGTATCCATAGGAATGGGTATACCGCTCATCCTCCTTGTGGGCAACATACTTCCACTAGGTTCCTTGCAGTCACCCTGTCCACAAAGAAATAGTCCATAGTCTGTAGGTCTATGATCAGGTGGTATGTCGGTTATTGTCATTGGCTCAGATGGCTGTGACACATAATGTTATGGGCACTGGTTCCAATGGCAGCTGATAATGCTGTTGAGTTACTTCTGCTTCTAATCCTACCATCACCCCTCTCATGTACACCTTGATTTTTGGTGTAAAAAGAAAGCATGCATCACAGTGCAGAACAACCATTTTATGTGTTTCTAAACAAGTCTTCTATTTCGGATGTTGTCGTTTACATACTTCACATGACTAACCTGCATGGAGTTCCTCATTTTATTATTATTCACTCATTAGCATGCACTGGATATCTTGCTATTATCACCCTTACATGGCCATGTCATATGTGTCTTAGCATCACCCACATTCTATGCATTGGCACTACTGCACTAAATTAGCATTAAGTTAAATTAATAACAAATTGTACTACAAAATGCACTGGACATCTATAAATACTAACCTGTATATTGAAAATTGTATACAGATCCTTGTACCATTTCTGTTTTTTTTTTCATAAGAGACATCCCTATTGAACTAAACATCAAACAATTCTTTGTGGTAACAATATTGTTCTATATAGATCTTCACGGTCACTTAAATCTAGATATAATCATCTCCAGCCTGCCTTCATGCCAAAGAACTAATTCTAAATAGCAAAAAGACAAAATGAATTATCTTTGACACTTCTCCTAGGCTAAAAGCTCTTTTTAATCTGCTCCCCATCTAAAATGTTATGATTCAATACTGAATTTGTCATCTCCCTTAAATACTTTGAACTCACTCCTGACCATACTCTCACCATGACTCAGCATATTGACCTTTTGAATGGTAAAATCAACAGAATTATTTATGGCTGTAATAGTATGTCCATATTTCTTATTTCAGAAGAGATAGCAGCTATGAAAAAAAAAGAATCGTACAACCACTTTTATTCTCCTATTCCCATCTTCTAAAAGTTACTACATCTCTTAGTCTCAGGCACATTATCTTCTAGTATGGGAACAACCAGATATTCTAGTATAGGAAAATATCAGGGGTAGGATTCAATAAACCCTACATGACTCGCTGGAATTGTGTGCATGTTGTGGTGTGGTGCGCACTCAGTGATGCACAAATTTGTATTGTAAGTGACTCTACATGATGTGTAGAGCCATGCAAACATGGTAAACATCATGGCAAGCTAATTTCTGCATAAGCAGCTGAACTGTATACTAATCAACAAATTGAAGAAGGCGAAGCTATTCAACAAGATATAAAGCAATTGTGTATGCCTAGTGTAGCCTTCTGCCTTGTATTCCAAATCCTACTGGAATACAGCCAGGGAAATTACACTGGAGGGAAAGAATGTTAGAGCCTGCTGCTGCTTTTTGACGTGTATATGCAACAGGCTCAAGTCTGTGATGCTGATAGGCCTCGGGCAAGGAGGAGAAGAGTATTTAGACCCCATATAACTTTTCATGGTCTGCATGAGGTGGAAATAGCAGAGCACTACAGGGTGGATAGAGACACACTGCATGAACTGTGCAACCTCTGTTGTCCTCAACTGAGAGCAAGAGCAAACTGAGGGGAAACAATACCTGTGGGCATGAAGGTATATGTAGCACTTAGAATATTAGCTACAGGAACCTTTCAGTGACCCACAGGGTACATGCAGGGGGTGTCACAGGCATCAGCATCCATGATCCTACACCAGTTCCTGAATGTTATACTTCAGCATGCCAGTGACTATATATATTTCTCTTCTACCCCCAAGGATAGAACTATCCAGGAGTTGCATCCCATAACACACTTTCCTGAAGTCTTTCATGCCATAGACTACATGCACATTAATATCAAAGCACCACTGGGGACCTTGGAAAAGTCTACATCAACAGAAAGGGGTTCTACTCCATTAATTGCCAGATCATGTGTAATGCTAGGGGAATCACCCTGAATGTGTGTGCTGGTAACCTCAGCAGTTACCACAACTCCCATATCTGGCATACCTCACAGCTCTATCAGAGGTTTTCCGAGGAGATGTGCCAGAAGGCCATTTACTGAAGTATGCAGGGTATGCACTCAAACCATGGTTGATGACATCCATCAGAAATGCATACCATCCCATAGTGGAATTCTATAATAAGATACATGCTGAAACAAGAATTATCAGAGAGTGTATGTTTGGGCTGTTGAAGTTACGGTTTTGATGCCTAGATACATGGGGGGAGGAGGGGATCTGCAGTCCGATCCCCAATACTTGTGTTAAAATTATCACAGTCTGTGCTATCTTATACAATATCATCCTGTGCAAACAGTTGCAGCATGAACACCAAGGGCTAGGAGCAAAGGTTCCCCCACCACCACTGACAAGGTCACCACATCCACACATCAGTGAGGAGTCAGAGGGGGAACCCCCAGTCATGGTGGGTGCAGTTAGATGTAAGCATGCACAACATGCCCTCACCCTGACCAAAAGGCAATGGATAGCACACATGCTGCCCACCTAAGGGATACATATTTCATCTTATGCACATACATACAGTAAAATTGATGCCAGGCAACACTCTCAACCTATACTGCCCCATGTAATGGCTGTGTACACCTAGCATCAAACAGAATCAACCATGAATGACAACCGTTGTAACTGCAGAACTATCAAGGTAAGTGTTGAAGCTGTAATAGAAATATAAATGTGTAAGAACATGAATGAACGGCAGATGCCTGCCTAACTGGTACTTGTAAATGCAACTAAGTAGAATGTGTGTGAGTTATCCAGCAATACCATCAATATCTGGTAAGACTGACATCTGTGATATATATATATATATATATATATATATATATATATATATATATATATATATATATATATATATATATATATATATATGTATATATATTACAGTTTACTAAATAACATGGCCCATGTAACTGAAATACCTACTATAGAAAAATCATTCCAAAAAGTGTACTTATCTGAACACTCCCATAAATGGAGCAATATGCATTATTGAAAACAGTCTCCTTCCCTTCAAGTTCCCTAGCTGCACGGTTACCTTTAAGTGTAGATTCAGGCCTCTGAGTACTCTGAAGATGCAAATGAGGTATGAAGTCCTTAGAAATGCTGACTCACTCATTCCGCTAAATATGTTATGAAAACACGTACAATCAACTGACAGCATCCAGCTGTATGAAGTGTTTATTACTGGGCATGAAATATTAATTGCTTGTATGCTCATTATTTGCTTGCTATTGCAAAGGTGTGTATGTGGCAAAGAGTGATAACACATTGCAACTGTGTTGTCTAAATGCAGTACTCTGATGGTTCAAACATAGAGCTGTATAATTGTTTAATATTTGTTTCCCCTTTTTTAATCCTTTTTTTGTTTTCTTTTTTCTTTTTCCATGTGCACACAGCATGGCACAGTGCAAACATGGTTAGATAATTAAAACTGAAAATGTAATTTCAGTTAACTTACAAAGCACAAACATGCTTAGCAGTAGTGTGTGGCGGTCAGCATCATGGATTGTAATGACTGCAGAAATTCCACCTGTAACCCGACTGTCTCTGGGGCACAGAGTATAAATACATTGAGCTAAAAAAGAGAAAACATAGGTAAAGCAGGGTTTGAATTTCCCACATTAGTTATCTTTACTGAGGAATGGTGACAATGGCTATTTAAATAAGTAATATATGTTCACAATTGACTTTTACATTCACTCATTGCCTAGCAGAGTGCAAACATGGTTCACTACTGAAGGAAAAAAGAGAACATTTTAATTTGTTTTGTCTTCCTTTGGGCAAATAGGCTCAGCAGTGATGCAAAGCTGTCAGCACGCTGGACAGTACTGAGTGTGGAAAATACACCTGCTGCCTAGCTTTCCCTATGGTACCACATGTAAGTGTAGTGATCTTAGGCTCAGAACCAAGGTGAGTCAGGTTTCAAATTCAGCATGTTCTCCTTTTTTTTAGTAAGGGTGTCCCACTGTCATAGGTTCATAGATTAGTACTAGGCTAACTGCCCTTGCGGGTTATTTTAAGCCTAGCCAATTATCCCTTGTAAGACTCAAACCCTGCACCTTGTGTTTGTAAGGCAAACACCTTAACCATTAGGTCACCCTCTCAACCCTTCATTTTTCACAACACTTTGATTATAAAGGTAATACTACATAGTTATGTAGAATAGGTTGATTCACAGAAAGGTATCATTATTTCTTGGAAGCACATACTTTTGTAGGTATCTTATGTATTATATGTGTAACTGATTTAATATGACAATGATGATTATGTAAAAAAAATGAAGTAGCATATCTCTGATGGACAGAATAGTTTACTGGCAATCACCTACACCCCTCCGATAGCTCATATAACTGTAAAACAGAATGTATTGTAAGATATATATCATAGCTCCAAACTCTGTTACTAAAGTCATGCAAGTTTATCGATTTCCAGTATATTGTCACACATCAGTCCTACATCACAGTTGAGAAAGCATGAGCCAGGACCTGTACACACATACGGGCCCAATTGAAGTACAGTACCAGTCACTATTTACACTGTAACTCTGTAATGACTATGGCTGACAAACACATCTTCTGTGGCACTGTGGAAATGTATGCATTCTCTTTTACATAGGTTTGAATCCCACATTATACAAATTAATTTTAACAGTATGTAACTCTCCAGAAAATACATATGTGCCAAGTCATCCCATTAATCCCTCCAAAGTCATGGATTAAAAGCCAAGTCATTTAGCATTTTATTGTTGACCAGTGGACGAATTGTGGCCAGGTGTATCAGCCCACATGCCATGAATCACTGCCCAATGTCACATTATTATTGCCATTTCATAAACTCCCTTCCTCTTTGGCAATGTTTCTCTTTGCTTACCATTGTGCAAACAAAGTTGGTATGGTTGTGCCTGTTTGCACACTGGTTGTAGCACACAATATTACAAATTGGTGGGAAAACATTTCAACTGTTGTTGGATGACCTTTGCAGACATGGTAGGAGACGGGAAGGATGATGCCAAATTCCAGGCTACAACTCTTGCCACACTTTTTGGCCACCAAACCAGGACCGAAACACTAAAGGTGGAGGAGTGTCCATATTCATCAAGGATATTCACACCACCAGGCTAGTTGCCCAACACAATGTGTCTGAAATTCTCCAGGTGCAACTAAGACTAGGTAAGACTGCAATCCAAATTGTAGCTTGCTACAGATCCCCCACCATGCCCCAAGATTCTCACTACACCTTTCTAAACATACTGGAAACTATTAAGATACAACCAAACACACTAATACTGGGTGATTTCAACTACCCTGCCATTAACTGGGAAAATTACTTGTGCGCCAACATCTTTTCCCAACGGTTCTTGGAATTCATAAATTCCAATGCCCTGGATCAACTAATCCATAGTCCCACCAGGGACTCCAATATCCTAGATCTGGTCATTACCAGTAATGGGAAATTGATGCTCCATACCTATGGTCACTCCCTCGTTGGTCAGGTCTGACCATAAGCTAATCATCCTTAACATCCACATCCCACCCACCCCCCACCCCAGTAAGGAAACCTCTATAAAAAACTTCTCCAAAGCCAACTTCATGCTACTCAAGTCAGATGTGACAAACTTCATGACACCCATGCAGATGGGAACTGAAAGTTCGACTGCTGAATCCTACATTAAGGCACTGGATGAGCATATCCACTCATGCATGAATCGTGCCATCCCAAATAGAACCAAGATGATTTCCTCCAAAAAAAGGAAGCCAATCTGGTGGTCCCCTGCCATAAACAAACTTTAAAACAAAAAGAAGAAACTGTTGCAGAAAAGAGGAAAATCCAAGGATGCAAAAAACTCCCTTACCAGCTCTGTAAGAAGCTGAGATCCCTCATAAAATCCTCCAAAGCTAGTTATGAAAATAAAATTAGCAAAGATTCCAAAGACAATCACAAGGCATTCTATAACTATGTCAAGAATCTAAATGTCAATGCTCAGATCTGCTCTGAGCTACAACAGAATGACATTAAATATACTGATCCCAAGGATATTGCCAATATCCTGGCAGATCAATTCAGTGCCAACTTCACCCCCCCCCCAAACAGCCCATCTCAATATCAGAAGATTACCAAATTCCCGTAATAACGGCCACACAGGTAAAAAACGCACTCTCCAAATTTAAGAATACAGCCACCATGGGACCAGATGACATTCCGGTCTGTGTATTACATGAACTACAAAATGAACTGGCACCTCACCTAAGTGTCATGTTTAATCATAGCTCACCTCAGGCTTCATGCCCACTGAGTGGCGCACAGCTGCAGTTATCCCTCTCCACAAGGGGAATCCACCTTGGATCCTGGGAACTACTTCCCCATCAGTCTGACGAGCCTGATCTGCAAGGCCATGGAACGTATTATCATGAAACTTATAAACAAACACATTGCCAACCTTCAAACACTGAACCCCACCCAGTTTGGGTTCATGAAGGGGCGATCTTGTCTCCTGAACCTGATTGACTTCTTCAAATCAGTCTCCAGAGCCATGGACGAGGGTAAGGCGGTCCACACAGCCTATCTGGACCTCACCAAGGCCATTGACACCATCCCCCACTCTGGAATCAGCTGGGCATTAATCCCTACATCACTCAATGGGTTGCCACCTGGCTTACTGACAGAACCCACACTGTAAAAGTAGCCGACTCCAAATCCAGCTCCAGACAAGTGACAAGTGGAGTACCTCAGGGTTCAGTCCTGGGACCGCTCTTGTTTGGCATCTACTTCTCTGAAGTACAGGCCAATACTAAGGGACTCTGGCTAACAAAATTTGCAGATGACTGCAAACTGGGAGCCATTATTGAATCCCCAAATGATGTGGATACTCTACAAAAGGGCCTTACAGAAACAGATGCTTGGTGCCAGAGCCATGGGCTCAGGCTCAATGCCAAGAAATGTATAGTTATCCTCTTTGGGAAAAAACATGTACCTGTGAATTACCACATAGGTGGAAGTACACTAAACACCGAAAGTGTGATAAGAGACTTAGGGACACAGGTGAACAGTGGTCTCAGGTTCGATAACCACATCGCCACAACAGTCAGGAAATCCTTCTGTGTGGCACACCTCATCACTAAGGGCTTTTCATCCAGAAAAAAGGAGGTCATTGTCCCACTGTACCCATCCCTCATTAGACCCATTATAGAATACAACACCCTGTTTGGTATATACCTCTCAAGACATCTGCAACAACTGGAAAGGCCGCAGAAATGCCTCACTAAAAGAATCACAGGCCTAATGCAGATGCCCTACACTGACCGCCTTAAAAAACTTCAGCTATACTCTGTCGCATATCGTCTACTCAGAGGTGATCTCTGCTTAACATACAAGGCCATGTTAAACCCAGAGCTGTTGGACATGCTACACTTAAAGAAATCCCAATCCCTCAGAGCCACACGCTCCAGGGATCTAAACCTTGTCATCACAATAAACAAAATGTGCTGGAGGGATAGGTTCCTGACCCAGAGACTCCCCAGACTCTGGAATAGACTGCCCATACATGTCAAGCAGAGCACCTCTTTGGGCCTCTTCAAAAGGAACCTTGATGACTAGATGGAAGAAAGGAAATTCACCCTGGGGAACAGGTCAGTCGCCCTGCTGGACAGGGGTCCAGGGAAGTAAATAGTGTGGGAAGAAATACCATGGAATTGTTATGGCTAGGCTTGTATAGGCCCTAGGGCCGATAGCCTAGTACCAACCTATGAACCTATGAACCTATTCAGGCCACAGAGGTGGGCTGTGGAAGAATCAAAAATATCTGCTGCACTCCTCATGAAGCACTACAGTTGTAGGCTGCTGCAGGGGGAGTATGCAGGGTCTCAGTATAAGGCTGAGGCTTTGAACAGCCTAGCCAAAGCTGTCTCAAGTGCGACTGGCATACCACACATTGGGGAGCAGTGTAGATGTCACTACAGTGACCTAAAGGGGTGCAAGCAAGTACAACTCAACCAGTGGCTGGATGCGTTTAGAAATGCTGACACCCCCCCAGTTTTGTATGTATACAGATCAAACAGCTTTAAATGATATGTAATTTTTTGGTGACTGCAAATGATTTTTGTTAAATTCTATTCACTGAGGAGCTTTTCTCCCTGGGTCTCTACTGAAAATGAGCCAAAATCTCAGTCAGACTAACCCGGTTAACAAATGTAAAATAAATAAATAAAATATGGAATGCTGTAGACAGCCAAGACTGATTTGCATAATGCTTTCATATCTCTACTTTAATTTTCTACTTTACAGCTGGAGAGGAAATCTTGACAAATGGGGAAGCATGTGCTGAGAGGTTGGAGTGACTCAGAGAGGCAAGGGATATGTATGCAGCGCAACTGACCATGATTGTAAGAAATATATTGTAATTCCATAGATCAGTATCAAGTTCAACATGCATATCTTAACTGTAGCAGCAAGCATGCATGCTTTCTTCTGTAGCTCTTGGCAATGGTATTAGGCAGGTGTAATAGTCTGTTCAATTCCCACAAGTAACCTCTAGATTCACATTCCACAAGTTTAGTTTTTTACATTTGAAATGCAGAAATATTGGCTTTAATCCCATGCTGCTAAATTAATCTGTAGTAACTTTAAAACCATGTATGGAATATGTGCATATTCCACAGATTACTTGTAACAATTCATGGACATTTTTTGGATTGTGAAATCTCTACAACTAGTATAATAATAAAAGGATATTTATTTATTTATTTTTTTTAAATATCTTTATTCAGGTTTTGTCAATAATAGTAACCAAATTACATACAAAGCTTAACCAATAAAATCAAACAACTATATACAAATGAGTGCTTTGCCCAAACAGCAGAGAGAATAGACAGTATTTAGATAACATTTAGGATAGAATATAATCAAACATCTTCCAATACTCCATAAAGTAGGGATAAAGTATCATGCTGTAAAATAAGTACTTGTGAGCTGAGAGGTGTTTAATAGCTAGGGGTTTAAATCCATCCCATGAAAGTGCGGACCTGTCCTTCCAGTTAAGTGTAATATAGTATTTAATTAGCATGAAAAGAAAAATTAAGGTACAAAGTTGTAATTTGGACAACCTGGGGGGGATATGTAGTAATGTAAGGATATTTATTTACTATATTATTTATTTATTTATTGTAATAAAGCATAAATGGGACATATCATGGTTCTAATTCTTTTCTTTTTTGTCTTACCCCAAATCTTATCTCTCTTTCACTTTTATGTTTTGTTTGTGGGTTACCTGGAATTATGCTGTTCTAATGTCATACCTTTCTGACAACAAACAAAATGCTTTTCAGCACAGGAAGGTATGCCAGCTGCTGTGGCTCAGCCTGCCAACCCTGTACCGATTGCTGCACCAACACCCAGCATCTTTGGGTTGTAACCTGGCAGTACCGCTTCCACAGCCCTTGCCCTACCTGGCCCATCCAAATCAGGTAACAGTGACCCAGCTGCTGGTGCAGTGGTAGTACTGGTGGAGGTGGGGTTATGCCACCCACCAAGAGCTCCCAGGGATAGTGCGTGATGTCATAGAAACTGGCCTTGGTGCCCGCATTAGCCACCTGGAGAGATTGGTCATTAAAATTGAAAAGAGACTTCAACATTAAGCAGTCTCACAGGGAACTGAGGAAGGGGACAGTGCTAACAGTTTTGAGGGTTAAGACTAGACTCTCACTGTTTCCACACTTGATAGGCATGTGCCTCCGATTTCCCCTACCTATTTCCAATCATGGTGACCCTCAACCATTTGTGTTCATCACCATCCTTCTGCCTGTCTTGTTTGTCCTGTTTGTCTACACCTCCTTCCACAACTGCCCTACCTACCTGATCCTCACATCCCTATGTCCCTTCCCCAACATTCCTCTGTTTATGAAAAAAATGGGCACCTGTCTCACAAACAAAAAAAAATTGTTGCATACATAGCTCTCCACATCACATATGTATCTTCTTGACATGCTTGATTTGGTCCAATTGGCCATACAAGACCATTGCACTATCACCCATCTGTGTTGTGCTGACAGTCCAAAGTCAAGTTTCTCTACATGTGCACATTATTGTGTTGAAGAAGTGGAGATCTATGTTTCTTTCCTAATTCCCTCCTGCAAATTCCTTTATTGCTTCCCCTTTGTTCTTCCCCCTGCTTGCCCATCCATTTCACCACTTTCCTATATACTTCATTTTCACACCTTTAATCTAGTCAAAAAATAGAATCATGCACCACATACATGGCCAGAAATGTTGCATAAATAAGCCTTCACTTTTTGTCCTCTGCATTTGCTCAGAGTTTGGCATCAAGCACCAGTGCTGAGCGATGGTGAATGACTCTTCATGTTCTATGGCACAAACTGGTTACTTTTTGCCATTGGCCACACTACTCCAGTTATCTCCATGCAGCGGTGCTTAAACATGTTACTCTATAAGAATACAAAGTTAAGGCACAATAAAGGCATTACCTAGAAAGAGTTAGGCTGGGAGTTCTGTTCTCTGCTGGATGTAGTAAAATATAACTTCCTATGTGGAGTGTTGACATAAATAATTTGACTGAAGACTTATTTTGCCGATAGCATCAAGGGTTCAATTCCAGATGCCTCTCACATGATTTCTTACTGTCATGTTATATGACTATGATATGTTAAAATAATCACCCACATCTTAACATTTGCCACAGTTATGAATTCTCTTGGAGATATATTGTATACTGGCCAAAACAAGTTTTTGCATTTACATTTATCCCCACAGCTATGACATATTTTCTAACTTTGTTCTGCTTGTCATAAGCCTGATGTCCCTCTGCTAACCCTTCTGTACCCCTATGGCAGTCAATTCATGCTGCAGAACATAACAGCATAGTAATTAGAACAGATCAAAAACATGTCTGTGAATGTTACATGACATCAAACATTGTTATGTGCATGTCCAACTCTCCCCATATGCATTGCTTCACTCCCACCCCTCTTTACATGTGTGCATCTATTCGGCTGATGGCTATACAGGTCATCTCATGGTTTCTGCATACTGACATGAATCTGCTGCTGGATAATACAAACATGTTAGTTTGATTCAATAGGTGATCAGTGCTCCTGTAGTGAGCAAGGTTTCAATATCTGCTGTAGGATTCCCTTTGTGTCATGTTCATGTGATGAGGGATGAAATGTTCATCTAATATTATGTGTTAACTTTCCTTATTGTGAAGAAGAATATTGTGCACACTTTTCAGGATATCCAGCCTTACAAAAATAGTTAGCATATCTGCTGAGTCATTTTAATCATTTCAAAACATGTACCACCTCTTGTCATTTTTAGAAAAGCTGTAGAGACGATTAACTTGTGAGTTGCAGTGAGGCCTGCAATACAGCAACTAGTTGTAAAAGTGTATGGAGGTAGACATTAATGACACTGCTTGGTGAAGGCACACAATTCAGTGTAGTCATTGATTGTTAGTTTTGCAGTCCTAATCATATTTACTTAGCAAATGACATCCTGACACCATTGAGAACCATCTGGAATTGAACCCTGGCTCCCTGAGCTTTCTGCTCTTACACTCTGTACCACCGAGAATGCACGTGTATTTTCCACACTGGTACTGTCCAGAGTGCTGATGGCTGTGCATCACCTCTAATCTTGTTTGCACAAAGGAAGGCAAACCAAATTAAAGTTAAGCAGAAACCTATGTTTGCTCACCACTTAACGTAATGCAAATGGGGAAGGCAAGACCAACAATTATGTATGTCCCGACATTTCAACGAAAGACTACAGCATGCACTTCATACTATCTGCCAGAAATGTCTCCAGTAACATATCTAGTAAGCCTGGCACACAAAATATTAATAACAAACAGAAATATTTTGCAGTTAACCAGAATCAGGTCAGTTACTGTATATCCCTATTTGTGCCCAATTTGACAATGGGTATCAGTGCACACTGCTACTTCACAAATCCAAATTAAATTCCTGAAATTTGAACCATGCATGTCCTAATACTTTCCCACCATCTGCAAAAATCAGTTTTTCTGTGATGCACTACGTGAAGAGGTGTTCATAGGTTCATAGGTTCATAGATTCATACTAGGCTATCTGCCCTGGGGCAATTATAAGCCTAGCCCGATTCTGTATGGCTTACGCCACCCCTTGATTTGAGTATACTGTGCCCTTTTTAAGGTTTAGTTTACTGTGCCTCTGTCTAATAGTGACACAGGAGTAATCCCTGGGGCAAACCTACGATCCCCCATCCACTTATCGAGATTCTTCTTGAAGAGATTCAGTGAGGTGCTCTGCCTCACATGAACTGGAATTCTATTCCAGGGAGCCTCTGGGTTATGAACCTGTCCCTCCAGCAAGTTCTATTTATTTCTGTGCTGAGGTTCAAGTCCCTCGAGCGTGTGGCTCTAAGGGATTTAGATTTACTGAGGTGGAGCATGTCCATTAATTCTGGATTTGACATAGCTTTGTATGTCAGGCATAGATCGCCTCGAAGTAGGCGGTATGCAACTGAGTAGAGCTGGAGTTTTTTAACCGAGCAGTATATGGCATCTGTTTGAGACCCTTGATCCTCTTGGTGAGATACTTTTGGGGTCTTTCTAATTGCTGCAGGTGTCGGGTAAGGTACATCCCAAAAGGGCATTGTATTCTATGATGGGCCTGATGAGGGATGAATAAAGGGCACGATTACCTCTCTTGATCTAGATGTGAAACCCTTCGTGATGAGGTGGGCTATGTAGAAGGTCTTTCTAACCACTTTGGCAATGTGGTTTTCAAAGGAGAGATTGCTATCAACTTGGGTCCCCACGTCCCTAATAACTTTCTCTGTACTTAATGGGTTTCTGCCTATGTGGTAATTTGTGGGCACATTGTTTTTGCCAAAGGGTATGACTATACATTTTTGGCATTTAGCTTTAAACCATGGCGCTGGCACCAGTTATCTGTCTCTGTGAGACCTTTCTGAAGCATGTTTGTGTCAGGTGGAGAGTTGATTATCGGGCCCAGTTTGCAGTCGTCTGCGAACTTGGTGAGCCATAGTCCTCCCACGTTTGCCTGTACCTCGGAAAAGTATATACCGAACAAGAGTGGTCCCAGGACAGAACCCTGTGGGATGCCACTTGTGACCGGTTTTGAGTCTGACATGGCTCCAGCAACTCTCACTCTGTGGGTTCTGTCTTTGAGCCAGTTTGCGACCCATCTTGTGACATAGGGGTTTATATTTAAGCTGGATAGCTTATCTATGATGCCCGAGTGGGGTATTGTGTCATATGCCTTTGCAAGGTCCAGATAGGCTGTGTGGACTACCTTCCCTTCATCTATGGCTTTGGTGACTGTTTCAAAGAAGTCAACCAGGTTCAAAAGGCAGGATCTGCCCTTGACAAAGCCGAACTGGGTAGGATCTAGTGTCTGTAGGTCCCCAATGTCTTTGTTTATGAGCTCCATGATGATCCTCTCCATAGCCTTGCAGACTAAGCTAGTCAGGCTTATGGGGTGATAGTTTCCAGGGTCCGTAGATGCTCCACCTTTGTGGAGTGGGACCACTGTTGCTGTACGCCATTCTGTGGGCACATATCCTGTAGTGAGGCTGAGATTGTATAGCTGTTTTATTTGAGGGATTAGTTCCTCTTGTAGTTCATGTAGGATGCAACCTGGGACGCCATCTGGTCCCATGGAAGCAGTGTTTTTTGCTTTGGAGAGGGCAACCTTCACCTGAGCATCTGAGATGTTTGGGAGGCAGCCCTCTGCCGGGATAGATATTTGCTCTTTTGGGGGGGAGGGGGTGGAGAAGTTTGCACTGAACCTGTCTGCCAGGATATTGGCGATGTCTGTGGGTTCAGTGTATTTTCTGTCATTTAGAATCAACTCAGAACAAGTCTGGGAGTTGCATCCCAGGTTTCTAACATAACTGAAAAAAGCTTTATGATTGTCTTTGGTGTCCTGTGCAATTTTTCTCTCGAAGCTGGCCTTGGAGGATTTTATGAGGGATTGTAATTTTTTGCTAATACTGATCAGAGATGCCTTCCCTATTAGGGATTTTGCTCTATCATGTAGTAGCTTCCTCCTTCTGTTGTACAGTTTATTTATGGCAGGGGTCCACCAGACTGGACGCCTGCCTTTGGATGATTGGGTCTTGGTTTTGTTTGGGATAGCATGATCCATGCATTCCTGGAGATGTCCGTAGAATGTATTTATATAGGATTCTGCAGTTTGGGCTGTAGTTTCCACTGGCCCTGGGGCCTTGAAGGATTCCACTTTGGTTTTGAGAAGTGAGAAGTTCGCTTTTGAGAAGTTTTTCACTGTGGTTATCTGGGCTGGGGGTGGGGTCGGGATGTGGACATCCAGTGAAATTAATTTATGGTCTGATCTTACCAATGAGGGATATACTTCTGGTGTGGAGCATAGAGTCCCCATGTTGGTAATGATCAGGTCTAGTATGTTGTCCCCTCTTGTGGGAGTGGTGACTAGTTGTTCCATAGCATTTGAGTTTATAATTTCCAGGAATCTTTGGGCTAAGGTGCTGGGGCTTGAGTAGTGCTTCCAGTCAATGTTTTGGTAGTTGAAGTCGTCCAATATAATGGTGTTCGGAGAGATCTTCATGTTCTCCAATGTTTTCAGGAAAGCCGAATGGGATTCCTGACTTTGAGAGGGTGGTCTGTAGGATGCTATAAACTGAAAAGCAGTCTTGCCCACTGTTAGTTGCACATGGATGGTCTCCGATTGCAATGCCACTAACCTGGAGGTGTGGATATCCTTGATAAATATGGAAACTCCCCCTCCTTTTGTGGTTTGGTCCGGGTTTTGGGGCCGAAAAGCATGATATGAGGTATAGCCTGGTAGTGCTGGGGTGCTCTCTGGAAAACGCTCTGTTCAGTGTGTTTTCTGGCCCCTGTGCTGTAATTCTCCATTACATGTAAATGCATTCATAAACACAAGAGAAGGGCAGTGACATGTGTGCTACACTGAACACATACTTTGTAATATGTGTGCCCTGCAGTAATGCACTTGCAAATGACATAGGATCATAGGATCATTGGAGATTACTAGGCTACCTACCTGGAGGTCATTTTAAGCCTAGCCGTTTCATCCCAATGTAATACCATGAAATTGCTAGTCAAAACCCAAGATTGCATTTAGTGATGACCACCCATGTCCAGGAGGCTTATGAGCGCTATCCCCAGTAAGAATTTATGCTGCCCATCCACTCATCCAGGTTCCTCTCGAACAATGTCATAGAGGTGCTCTATTTCACATGAATTGGTAGCCTGTTCCAAAGATACAGCAGTCGCTGGAAGATAAATCTGTCCCTCTAGCATGTTCTATTTAAGTTGCAGGCCATATTTAGGTCCTTGGAATGGGTAGCCCTAGTCCTGTTTGATTTACTGATATGTAGCAAGTTCACTAGGCTTGGGGTGTGGATTGCTCTGTAGGCCAGGCATGAATCTCCCCTAAAAAGTCTATACAACACGGAGTATAGTGACAGGGACTTTAGTTGGTCTGTGTTTGGCACATGCTGGAGCCCCTTCATCTTCTTTGTTAGAAACCTTTGAGGTCTCTCCAGTTGATGAAGTTGTTTTGTATGGTACATGCTGAACGAGGTGCTATACTCAGTTATGGGCCAGATTAGTGCAGAGTGTATAGGGGTTATAACCTCTTTTGCTCTCTAGGGAATGCCTTTACTAATCAAGTGTGCTACTTAGAAAGCTTTCCTTACTACAGTAGACACTTGGTGGTTGAAGTTAAGGTTAAAGTCAACTTGTGATCCCAGGTCCTTTTACACTTTCTGGATACTTAGGATATTGTTGTTGAGTTGATAGTGTGAATGGACATTGTTTGTGCTGAAGGGAATGATGCTGGATTTCTTTGCATTCAGTTTGAGACTGTGACTAATACACCAGTCGATGGTCTGCAAGAGACCCTCCTGGAGTATACTGACATTATTTGGGGATTCAGTGATTCCACCTAGTTTGCAGTCATCTGCAAACTTGGGCAGCCACAACCCCTTAGTTTTGACCTGAACTTATAAGAAGTATCAACACTGACCCCTGTAGCACCCTGCTGATAACAGGTCTGCTGGCTGATGTGGAGTCACCCACTTTGATAGTGTGTGTCTGGTTTGTGCGCCAGCTGACAACCCATCTTACAATGAAGGGGTTTATATTCAGTTTGCTAAGTTTATCGGTAATGCCTGAATGTGGGATTGTGTCAAAGCCTTTGCCAAGTTGAGGTATGCTGTGTGCACAGATTTGCCCTTATCAATGGCCCTGGTCACATTTTCAATGAAGTCCACCAGATTTAAGAGGCAATATCTGCCCTTGACAAATTTGGGTAGGATCCAGGGTTTGGAGGTCGCCTATGTTTTTATTTATGAGGTCCATAATGATACATTCCATGGTCTTACAGATGAGTCCGGTCATGCTTATGGATCTGTAATTCCCTGGGTCTGTTGCTAGGCTATCTTTGTGGAGGGGAATAATGGTTGCCGTTCTCTATTCTACAGGAACAAAGCCTGTGGTTAGGCTATGACTGAAAATGGTGATGCTAGTTCATGTTTTAGCCTGTTTAGAAGACAGCCTGGGATGTTGTCTGGGCCCACAGGGGCTGTGATTTTTTGCCTTGGACAAAGCTTTGAGGACCTGCTCTTCAGATATGTAGGGTGGGGGGAGTTTGGGTGAAGGTTTGTGATAAGTTAGGAGGGGATAAGGGAGTGAAATTTTTGCCAAACCTATCCAGGCACAGGTTTGATATCTCTGTGGGGGTCAGTGTGTGAGATACTGTTGGTCACTAGTTCTACACATGCTTGAATCCTACCTTTTAGGCTTCATATGTATCTGTAAAAGGCCTTATGGTTATCCTTGGCTGTACTTGCTAAGTTCCTCTCAAAGGAGCTCTTAGAGGATTTGACAAGTACTCTGTTAAAGGCTGTTCACAGCCGAGGCGCTAGAGAGAGATTTAACGTGTATTTTTAATAAAAAAGGAACTATTTTTTTCACTGGTCGGTTCTGTGTGGTATTCGTTCAACTGTGAGACGTTTACATTGTGGTCTATAGAAGTTGTCTTATTTGCCCGTTGAGGCTGAGGAGGGTGCCTTTCCATTGTTGGGGCCTTGCCTTTGTTTTCTTGGACAGCAACTTTTTGTGTTTATTGTAAAGTTTGTTGATGCTGAATGTCCACCATGACAGCTTGTTTTTATATGGGGCTCTAGCTTTGATTCTTTCTGGTACAGCCAAGTTTATTGTAAGTTTTGCCATAGTTACCACTTTCAACTTGGGGTGGGGCTTAGAATGCATTTATACCTTCGCCTAGGAGTGCAAAGTTTGCCTTGATGACGTTTTTATTTATTTATTTTACATTTGTTAACCAGGAGAGTCCAACTGGATATATGTCCATTTTCAGTGGAGGCCCGGGAGAAAAGCTCCAGATCAGTTAAATTGTTAACATATAAGATAGCGAGTTTAACAAAAGGTACATTTGCCAACATTCGCAGGATACATTTTTTTATACACCTTACAGAAGTATAGAACAGCAAGTATAGCATGAAGGCAGAATTGATAACTTACACAAGACATTTTTACACCTGAAAGAAATTCTATGTACAATTGGTTTACTTTTCAGTGATGAGAGTTTACATTTACCCCTGTAGACAATAAAAAAAACCCAGTAGATACGCTGTTACTGTAGTTGCTGAAAACAGAGAAAAATGAGTTACTATCCAGGGGTGGTACAGGTGCATAATCTATGATTCAGGAAGTGTGTTGTAAGTATTTTTTTAAATTGGGTTGAGGAGGTATTACTTATTATGTGGGCTGGAAGAGAGTTCCAGATTTTAGAGATGTAGTGGCTATAAATGGATCTACCTGCCTCATTGTTGAAGTTTGTTATCTTAAGGAGGTGTTGGGTACTTGATCTCAGGGATCTGGTAGTGATGTAGGGTTGAAATACTTGTTGCAGGGCAGGGGTGTTGCCTGGATGATGTAGTACTTTGTGAGCAAGTGATAGTTGATTGACTTGAAGGGTCAGTGGGAGTTCTAACCAGTTGAGTTTTTTGAGGCTTTCACAGTGGTGGGTTCTAGAAGGTGAACCTGTGGCGAATCTGGTTATTTTATTGTAACAGCTATCTAGTTTGATTAGCTCTGTTGTTTGGAGATTGGTAAGCACGGAGGAGGTGTGTCCTGGCTGTGGTAGCCTTAGAGTGACTGGAGAGAAACTGTTTGTTGTGATAGAGTAGACCCATTTTTTGTAAACTCTTTTTATGGTCTGGGAGACGTGAATGTCAAATTTAAGGTGATTGTCAATTTCCAGGCCTAGCAGTTTGGAGTGAATGTTGGGTGTGATGGTGGTGGTGTTGTGTGAGGAGATTATAAAGTTACATGAGGGGGGTGGAGATCTGTGAGGGCTGAAGTGAAGTAATTTAGTTTTGGCTGGGTTTAGAATGAGGTTCTGGTTGGTGATCCATGTTTCGGCCAGGGAAAAGCATTCTTGTGTTAGGGAGAGGAGGTGGTCTAGGGAGTTGGCTGCACAAATTACAGTGGTATCATCTGCATGTTGGACTATTGAGGCTTTGGGAATGGTGGATGGTAGTTGATTAGTAAATAGGGTGAAGAGTAGAGGACCCAGGATGGAGCCATGGGGTACCCCTAGGGAGACAGGCAGTAAGGGAGAGAACTGATTTTGCCATTTTACCACTTGTTGCCTACCATCTAGATAGCTCTTAAACCAAAAAAATAGTAGAGATACTGAGTTTTAGGGCGGTTAGTGTATGAAGCAGTTTTTCATGGTTGACCATGTCAAAGGCTTTAGATAAGTCTAAAAGTGTAGCAGATACTAGCAGTCCATTGTTTCTGTGGTTATTGACGGTATTAGTCTGATTTCACTCTTTCTGAGTTCTGGTGTTAGTGCCAGCTTGAAGGTGACTGTTTTGTGGTCAGATTTAACTAATGAGAGTCTGACAGTTGTAGCAGTGCATCTGTTTGACATGTTATTGAGGACCAGATCTCAAATATTTGTTCCTCTTGTTGGGGTATGAACAATTTTTAATTGTTGAAGCAGATAAATTTAATGCTGTACTGTAAAGTGTTTTTTTATTTTACTGCCATGTAGTGAACCTTTATCTAAGTCATACCATGATTCAGAAATTTAAGAATTCCCAAATCTATAAGCTTGAATTCACTTATACGCCTTAGACACTGCTTTAAATTGGTGTATGGTGTTTATGAGATTCAATTCACCTCATATCTGATAAGAAAGAGATCTCTTATTTGTTTTAAGAGTGTGATACAACCTTTAGGGCATCTTAAATCTTTCCTCTTATCATCTAGTGAGTGAAAAGTAGCATTTAATAATCCCAAATTAATTTATTTTTTAATAGAGGGAAGTTAGATAAATCCATCATTTTGTCATTAAGTTTAAGGATTGAAGGTAACTGTTTTGTGGTCAGATTTAACTAAATCTATAAGCTTGAATTCACTTATACGCCTTAGACACTGCTTTAAATTGGTGTATGGTGTTTATGAGATTCAATTCACCTCATATCTGATAAGAAAGAGATCTCTTATTTGTTTTAAGAGTGTGATACAACCTTTAGGGCATCTTAAATCTTTCCTCTTATCATCTAGTGAGTGAAAAGTAGCATTTAATAATCCCAAATTAATTTATTTTTTAATAGAGGGAAGTTAGATAAATCCATCATTTTGTCATTAAGTTTAAGGATTGGATTTTTGTTCAGTGGTCATAAAAGGAACCAGATGTCTAAATGTAATGAGGAGGTTAAGTTCTTTTAAGAATTTGTCAATTTGCAGTGCATTTATTTCAGAGATAGCTAAAAATGAAAGAGCTAATTTATTGAAATTATACTTCTTTATGCCTTTTCTCCAGATTTTCAATTAAAGTGGTTTCCACTTGGTAGAAGATGGGTCAGCATTGATTATCTTGAATAGCTTTATTCAGTTCACTGTTAAGTAACATAAATGAAAATCTAGAAGAGCTAGTCCTGTGTTTGTTTTAGGTGCTGCAAGTTTATTGTAACTTATTCTCACAGATTTAGAGAGCAATATGAATTCTATTAGTTTTGAATCAATGCATTTGAAAAAATAGGTTAGTATTTGTCAAAAGGAGTATGATATATAGAAGAATATTTTAGGGAAAATATTCATCTTAGTTATGGCCACTTTAGAAAAAAAATGAAGGGTTCACTGATTTCTATCTAGTGATAGTATCTGGTACTGTCATCTAGGTTTTATTCAGGTTGATTTGAAAAATAGATTTCTTGTCCTGATGGTAATTTAGACCTAAATATTTTAATGAGGCATTTATAGTAATGCCATCTATATTATGGAGATTTATATATGTGTGATTAAATGATAAGGGGAATATGTTTTGGTTTATATGTATGTGGTTAGGTGAAAAGGGGAATATTTTTTTTTCTTTTTGCTAACTGAATCGATAATTTGAAACTTGTGAAAATGTTTTAATTGAATTTATAATTTTGGGTAGGTCTGAGTTTGGAGTCATCAAATGTATATTGATATGAACTGCATAGGATGTTATAGGATGTTTTGTGTTGAAATAAGTAGGGAAGTTACAGTAAGCTTTCTGTAAAAGGAACAGAAAAAAGGTTTAATATATAAGTTGAATAGGTAAGGATTTATAATTATCCTTAGCTTCTTGTGACAGTGTAGATTCGTGAGATGCTTTTGTTTTCTTCATTGCATTTTTCAGTACTTTGAATAAACTTTTGATGCTGACATTGATTTGTGGGTCTTAAGTTTTGCTACTTATTTTAATAAACTTTTTCCTTTTATTGTAATGTTTATTTCTGCATGTGGACCACCTGGCTGGCTTGCTCTTTTCCTTCCCATTTTGCTTAGTTTTGGTACAGACTGACAGATTTATAAAGTTTTGTAGGTGAGAGTAGAATTTATTTGCATAACTACTACCTGCATCTGCATTTTGTTGGTAATAGTTATACTTGAACTGTGAGATTTCATTATAGCATAACAGAAAAAATTGGCATGTTTGAATCCTTTGAAATTTGCATCTGAGAAGGTTATCAGTTTGTGGTCAAACTACACATACTGTACACACATTTAACATTTATTCTAAAGTTTATTTTGGCCATAGTTAGCTCTGATGTGAAATCTGGGTTTAGTAATAAGTATTCTCCTTTAAGAGGAAGCATAGAGATCCATGAAGAAGGTCATTTTTAACAAAAGATCTGTCTAGACTGGCCCTCATCTAGCATACTGCATCAATGTCCAGCATAGGTCACTTCAAGAGTAGGTGAAAGATCCCCAAATTGTACTGTCAATCCCATGCATCTGCACTATAATATGCTGAGACAGCAATACAGTACAGTCATTAAACTGCCATGGGCATTCACTAAATAATTCAATTCTTTACTGCATAGCACATATTCTAACCTGCGGTGGTGCAGCGGTAGCATTGTTGCCTCACAACAAGAGGTTCTGAAGGTTGGGCATCGGGCTGGCAACCCATAAAACCAACTGCCAATCATTAGTAGACCGGAGTTCTAACTGAAGACAAACAACAACTGCATAGCACACATTGTCCTCTTATGCAGATGTCTAGTGCCCTTTTACTACATTATGAGCACAGTAAAAACATAAAGGGGCTCTGTATAACATTCAGGTTGGCTTGTCGCTGTACTTATTCTGCACTTTGACTGGAAATATATATAGTAAGTTACCCTGCATACAAAATGATGATTAAGCTGAACTGCATTTAATGAACACTTTTTATCTAGTACAGGTATAACGTGTTTGTTAGTAGAAGCATACAGATGTGTACATAGGCTGTGGTCCAATGTATACCTAATGGGATTCATTAGAAGTGCATTTCACAGATACTTTTTATCTAGTACAGGTGTAACTTGTCTGCTGGGGACAGTATAAAGATGTGGACATAGGTTGTGTCCCATGCATATATAATGACATTTATTTGTACTGCATTTCATATATGCTTTTTATCTAGTACAGATGCAACTTGTTTGTTGTCTGTATACTGCCCCAACAGACAAGTTACACCTGTACTGCATTTCGTGGATGCTTTTTTTCTAGTACAGATGTAACTTGTCTGTTGGGGACAGCATAAAGATATGGATATAGGCAGTGGTCTTATACATACCTAATGAGATTTATTTGTACTGCAGTTCACAGATGCTTTTTATCTGGTATAGATGTAACTTGTTTGTTGTCTGTATGTTGCTCCTAACAGACAAGCTACACCTGCACTGCATTTCGTAGATGCTTTATTTCTAGTACAGATGTAACTTGTTTGTTGGGGGCAGCATACCGATGTGAACATGGGCAGTGATCCCATGCAAACCTAATGAAATTCATTTGCATTACATATTATATAATCATATTATGGAGCCTAGATTTAAGTCGTCTTTTTGAGGCATGATTTGTTTGTTGACCTGTGCAATGGTCTAACCCTGTATAGGTTCATAGGTTCATAGGTAGGTACTAGGCTATCGGTCCTAGGGCCTATAGAAGCCTAGCCAAAAAGGTACCCTGGCTTTTGCCACCCAAGAAAATTATTTTCCTGTCCCCCTGTCGAGCAGAGCCACAGAGATGATCCCCTGGGTGAATTTCCTATTTCCCATCCAATCATCAAGATTTTTCTTGAAGAGTGCTTATGAGCTTTGTTTGATATAGATAGGTAGTTTGTTCAAGGAACAGGAATCTATCCCTCCAGCATGTTCTGTTTATTGTGGTGACAAAGTTTAGGTCCCTAGAGCATGTAGCTCGGAGGGAATGGGATTTCTTTAAGTGGAGCATGTCCAACAGCTCTGGGTTTCACATAGCTTTGTATGTTAGGCATGTATGTCCTCTCTTTGAGGCATGATTTGTTTGTGGACCTGTGCAATGGTCTAACCCTGTATAGGTTCATAGGTTCATAAGTAGGTACTAGGCTATCGGTCCTAGGCCTCTAGAAGCCTGGCCAAAAAGGTACCCTGGCTTTTGCCACCCAAGAAAATTATTTTCCTGTCCCCCTGTTGAGCAGAGCCACAGAGGTGATCCCCTGGGTGAATTTCCTATTTCCCATCCAATCATCAAGATTTTTCTTGAAGAGTGCTAATGAGCTTTGTTTGATATAGATAGGTAGTTTGTTCAAGAGTATGGGATGTCTCTGGAACAGGAATCTATCCCTCCAGCATGTTCTGTTTATTGTGGTGACAAGGTTTAGGTCCCTAGAGCATGTAGCTCGGAGGGATTGGGATTTCTTTAAGTGGAGCATGTCCAACAGCTCTGGGTTTCACATAGCTTTGTATGTTAGGCAAAGATTGCCTCTGAGTAGGCGATATGCGACGGAGTAAAGCTGGAGTTTTTTGAGACGGTCTGCCTAGGGCATCGGTTTGAGGCTGGTAATCCTCTTTGTGAGGTATTTCTGTGGCCTTTCCAGTTGTTGTAGATATCTTGTGAGGTACATACCAAAAGGGGAGTTGTACTCTATAATGGGTTCAATGAGTAATGAGTAGAGGGGAACAATGACCTTTTTTTTCCTGGATGAGAAACCTTTTCTGATGAGGTGTGCCACATAGAAGGATTTCCTGACTACTGTGGCAATGTGATTATCAAAGGAGAGACTACTGTCCACCTGTGTCACAAGGTTTCTTATCACACTTTCGGTGTTAAGTAGACTACCACCTATGTGGTAGATCATGGGTACAGAATTGTTACCAAAGGGGATGACAATGCACTTTTTGGCATTGAGCTTGAGGTCATGGCTTTGACACCAGGTATCTGTCTCAGTGAGGCCCTTGTTTAGTACATCCACATCATTAGAAGTTTCAATTATGGCTCCTAGTTTGCAGTCATCTGCAAACTTCATTAGCCAAAGACCTTCTGTGTTAGTCTGTACTTCAGAAAAGTAGAAACCGAACAGGAGAGGACTCAGGACTGAACCCTGTGGTACTCCACTTGGCACTGGTCTGAAGTCAGGTTTGGAGTCTGCTACTTTCACAGTGTGGGTTCTGTCAGTGAGCCAGTTGAGCAACCCATCTTGTGACATAGGGATTTATACCTAGTTTAGTGAGTTTATCTATAATTCTAGAGTGGGGGATGTTGTCAAAAGCCTTGGAGAGATCTAGCTAGGCTGTGTGAACCACCTTACCCTCGTCTCTGTCTTTAGTGACTGCTTCAAAGAAGTCAATCAGGTTTAGGACACATGATCTGCCATTTACAAACTCAAACTGGGTGGGGTCCAGAGTTTGGAGATTACCAATGTCTTTATTTATAAGTTCCATGATGATATGTTCCATGGCCTTGCAGACCAGGCTCATTAGGCTAATGAGGCGGTAGTTCCCAGGGTCCGTGGTGGCTCCCCCTTTGTGGAGTGGGATAACCATCTCTGTGCACCATTCACTGTGCACAAAGCCTAAGGTGAGGCTATGATTGAACATGGTGCTTAGGTGGGGTGCCAGTTCATTCTGTATTTCATGTAGAACGCAGCCTGGGATGTTGTCAGGTCCCATGGATGCTGTGTTCTTGGTTTTGGAAAGTGTGGTTTTTACCTGTGCAGCCATGATTGCAGGAACTTTGCATTCTTCCAGTATAGAGATGGGCCCTTTGGGGGGGTGGGGTGGGATAAAGTTAGCACTTAACCTATCTGCCAGGATGTTGGTGATATCAGTTGGTTCTGTATATTTAGTGCCATTGTGTTGTAACTCAGAGCAGATCTGAATATTGTCATTGAGATTTTTGACATAGCTATAGAATGCTTTGTGGTTGCCTTTAGAATCAGTAGAGATTTTGTTTTCATAACTAGCTTTGGAAGATTTTATGAGGTATCTCAGCTTCTTACTGAGGCTGACCAGGGAGTTCTTCCAGTCATGGGATTTTACTCTTTTTTGCAACAGTTTCTTTCTTCAGTTGTAGAGTTTGTTTATGGCAGGGGACCACCAGATTGGCTTCCTTTTTTTGGAGGATAGCATCTTGGTTCTGTTAGGGATAGCACGATCCATGCACTCATGTAAGTGCTTATAAAGTGCATTTGTGTAAGATTCAGCAGTCGTACCTCTATTGTCCATCTGCATGGGTGTTGTGAAGTTTGCCACTTCTGTCTTAAGAAGCGTGAAGTTGGCTTTGGGAGAAATTTTTTACGGTAGTTTCCCTAATGAGGGGTGGGGGCAGGATGTGGATGTCCAGGCTGATTAGCTTGTGATTGGATCTGACCAACAAGGAATTGACCTCTGGTGTGGAACACTGGTCGTCCATGTTGGTAATGAGCAGGTCTAAAATACTGCTGCCCCTGGTAGGGGTGTGGATACGCTGATCCAAGGTGTTGGAATTTATGAATTCCAGGAAACATTGAGCAAAAGAGTTGGTACATGAGTAGCTTTCCCAGTTAATGGTGGGGTAGTTGAAATCGCCCATTATTAGGGTGTTGGGTTGTACCCTAATATTTTCCAGTGTATCAAGAAATAAGGAGTGGGAATCCTGGGGCATGGTGGGGGATCTGTAGCAAGTTAATATTTGGATTGCGGTCTTGCCCAGAGTTAGTTGCACTTGGATAATCTTGGATGCATTATGCTGAGCAACTAGCCTGGAGGTGTGGATATGCTTAATGAATATGGACATACCTCCATCTTTAGTGTTTCAGTCCAGGTTAGGTGGCTGAAAGGTGTGGTATGAATTATAGCCTGGTAATGTAGGAGTGCTCTCTGGAGCCTTGAACCAGTTCTCTGTCACTGCACAGATGTCAATGTTCTCCATTTTAAGGAGTGCCTTGAGTGAATGCATTTTGAGGTTTAGACTTCTAACATTGAGTAGCATTATCCTCAGATTTTGCTTGCTTGTACCTGTTACAGTGGTGAATTTGTCATTTGAACCTTGCTAAACAATGCACTATAGGGGTGGCAAGAGCCTTAGCCAGTATCCGTAATCCCAAGGGCAACAGGTGCAGGCCATCTCTGGCAAAGCATCGTGGTCTGTCAATCATGTCATCCCAGGCAGACAGTTACTGGATTCCCTTAGAATGACATCAGAAGCTTAGCCAGTTGTTGAAGTCAATCATTTTGTCCTTGTACTGTTGTATAATTCTGGGTGATGGCAGGATGCTACTCAGGGCTAGGGTCATACCTGCCTGGGCTACAGGATCTGAGAGCTCCTACATGTCTCTTTTCATGTAGTCCAGGGAGGTATGTCTCAGGTCATTCACACCAACATGGACAATGACAGAGTCATATTTGTACTTGTTGTGGAGTGACCTGAGTGCGTGTGTTATGTGTCAGATCCTGGCACCCGACAGGCAGCTGACAGTGACTTTCTCCTTGTTTAGCCTGGTGAGTGAAACATCACTGAGCCTGACTATAGAGTCACATATGACTAGAGTGTTGGGTACATTGTTATGCCTTATGGGCTGTGGTTGAGTGGCACACTGAGTTTGTGGGCTATGTGTCATTTGGGTTGTGTTGGGGGGGTGGAGGATGCAGGCGTTTCTGCTTTGGAGGTCTCTGTTGCTTGAGCAGAGTTTTATTGAGAACCTCCGTGAATGTAGATAGAAGACTATGATTCACTGATCACATGACAACCAGTGCAAGGTTTGCTCTGTCCATGACCTCATGCATATTCTGCATTCTTATACAATTGAAAGTCAGAGGAGCTATACAGTGTCACTGGAACCCTTACCCTGCACTACAGCATCCTCTTGGAACTTGGTCTAAAAACTGTGTAGTCCATTTACTCCATTAATTTCTACTTCCAGTAAGGAGAGTTCTTGAGCATTTTGACAAATCATGTTCCTTCCAACCTGTCATTTTCTTTTAAATCAGGCAGGAATGAAAATACCTTCTTTAAACAGCAACAGAAAATTCTGTTTGGAAGACTGTGCCAAAAATATGGATACAAAATTTGAGGTCATCACTGTTAGACATGAGTGCAGATGTTTTAGTGGTCTTTCCCATATGTAGACAGCATACATATTTGTGACCACTACCTTCTCTGATCCTTCTTCCCACATTTTTAGTTTTCCCAGCCATGTTTACAGTGATAATGCTTGAACTGTGAGATATTATCTGATGGGTGTACTATGTTTACCTTTTTAGAGTGTGTCCCTATCTCTATTGTTGTGCACTCATGATGCTTGCATATTTAAGTAAGGGGGAGTTGAAGTCCCCACATATGAATGCTGAGGTAAGCCGGCCTTACAAGAAACATGATTTTAGGATTTATTCTGAGGCAGTGTTTTTTGACTGTTTGTGATTAGGGACTTAGCTTTTTGTATGTTTTGATTGTTTATAGTTGAAATGTTTTAGAAGTCTGGTGCAATGCTTATGCTAACAAAATGTCAACATAGAATCCATGCAGGTAGATGGTGGAGCCGACACATTTCTCATGCCCCATGCCCCTGTAACTAACTCTGAGGTTGCTGCAGCTGTAGGAGTTATGTAATACCACATAACTGTTGTGTTGATAGTGTTGACATTGTTTCTACATGATTAGTTCCCTTGTTGCATGTAACACCTGATAATTGGCTACTTTTCTTTGAATTCTTAATTCTAAACAATTTTGCACTTGATAAAGGCTATTACATGAATGTAATGTTACAGAAATACAACTCAGTGAAGTGAGCAACTTACAGTGGGGAAGGTATAGTTGTCGATGATCTAACACAATACCACCACCTGCTTCTCACTAAAGATACTGTTTTGTCTTTATTATGCATTCTTAAATGTATATGCAACTCGTGACTGTTTATTAACTTTCCGAAGAAAGCTGCTACATCAATCCTGTGTCATTGTATGTGAAAACATAATACATCCATATATCATTTTTGACATATTTTCGTCGCCATCATGTTTTGCTTTACAGTTTGATCTTTTATCACAGTTCTTTAACTGAAGTGATTGTTTTTCAGAAGCAAAACTTTATTAAGTTGTTACTTCCATTTCCTTCCTTGATGTTTCTAATGTTTTCATTAGTAGTGATTGCAGTCTGAATAGTTAATAAACCAGAATACCACCTAATAATTATTGAGAAAAATATATTGAAAAATACTATAAATAAATAAGAAATATAATTTAACAAGAAGCTCCAGCAACTCTATTTTTTTTAGATTTCTGCATAATTCTTCCTTTTTGTTAATTTATGAAACCGGTGTTTTTTCACCCTTCTGCTGTTGCTTGATTAGTGTCCCCTC
Organism: Protopterus annectens; assembly: GCF_019279795.1. NCBI lineage: Eukaryota > Metazoa > Chordata > Ceratodontiformes > Protopteridae > Protopterus > Protopterus annectens. The sequence continues at coordinate 641,654,101 of NC_056731.1, read as the reverse complement.
CTTGACATCTGTTGTCTTTGTCTGGCCTAATTTCTCTAGACTAGAGGCCCATTGGGTGCTTAGGACTAAGTATACACACACACACACACACACACACACACACACACACACACACACACACACACACACACACACACACACACGTGTGTGTGTGTGTGTGTGCGTATGGATTTTTTTTCATTTATTTGTTAGCTGGCTAAACCCACTGGACACAAGTATTCTTTTTCAGTGTCAGACTGTGAGCAATGTATGGTTAACTGACTTGCTCAAAGTCACACCGTAGGCACATCGAAGCTAAGGGAATCAGTCTAGAATCAGGGTATCCCTTGAAGAAGAACATCAGTGCTCATGTGCTGATCTGATCTACAAAAAGGTGACATTATGTGATCTTTACATTTCTAGGGTTACCACTAGCTGCAGCTTAATGATTGCTTTAATTACTGTTTATAGTAAAAGCTTTAATCAGATCACTACCCAGAGAATAATAAACCACTTTTTTAAAGAAAGAAATACACCCCATTTTAAGTTTCCTCTTGAAATCTAATAAGACACATTGTAATGATTCTTTGTCATTTTCACTCTAACTCAGATATTTACTGGGGTACAAGTCATAAACAATTTATATTATCATAGTGAAGTGCTGAATGTTGCATGATCCATGTCATATATCATATATAAATGCTATACACAAACATTTTGCAGGCCTTGGCTGATCTTCTATGTTGGACAGGACCAGGGCAGGGGTAGGTACATTCATAGTAACTGGATCACATTGTGATAAACTGAGGGGCTGCCATCCCAGCTAGATAGAACTTTGTAAATAAATCTATGTCATTGTAAATATTAATATGATCCACAGGCTTGTTTGACAAATGTAAGAAAACTGTGCTATGTTTTGAACTTCAAAAATTTAACCACAGTGCACCCTGCTGGAAGGAAGCTAATACGTAAATAATTTATGATTGTGTATGATCTCAAGCTAGGAGACAGGATGTCTAGGCTAAGAAATTCTTTCTATTGTCCTAAGACAGAGATAATTACTAGGTTTCACATGCAAAGTGTCTTTTATTGCTGTGGCTTCCTGGCAGGTGTAGATCAAAAAGAAATGTTAAATTTTGAGTTTTGTTAGCCTGGGAACTAAATCAGAGAAGTGACAAAAATGATGTAATCTGAAATGACTCAGCAATAATGTGTATTATCAATTTAAGGGCTATCTCAGAAAGAAAGTATTGCATTTGGTATATTGTTCTGAAGCTGACAACAACTCACAAGCACTTTGCCTTGTAAGTAAAGTTATTTAGAACATAGTTTCTGTTAGAGATAGATAGGAATATAGCCAGATTAGTCTAGCTGTTTTCTATTTATGTCAGACTATCCTACAATGTTGTTTTAAAGTATTTTCTGTGATTTCTGAACTCTCTGTTATCACTGTTGAATCAACGAGCATTGTCTTGCGTTTTTATTTTTTATTATTAAATATTTTAAACATTTTAACTGTGGCTAGTTTGTGTAGAGATAATTTAAGCTCTTATAGTACTTGCATGTATTTGCTTATACTGTATAAGCCACTCTAGAATAGCCTTGCTGTTCGTCACACTTACTATTTGTATAACAGTAACATTACACAGTAGAACTGGACACCCTTTTGTAAGGGCCTTTATAGTAGCTGATAAGAGTAGTTGGTAGCAGTGGATTACTACCTTATGGCCTGGGCAGAAGAGGGCATAGCTAGTGAACCTGTGCCAGCCTTCCCCATGAGTGTTTGTGTGTTTGTATATAAATCAATTCTCAAATTGTGTGTGTGTCAGCTACTTGGGCAGGGTCACAAAGCTCTGGTTAGACAGAGAGGGTACTGGAGGTTTTGGCTTGACTACTTGGCTGAGATCTGAACCCTATAGCTGTTCCAGTGGGGAGTGTTATTGGGGATCTGGGGAGAAAGGGAGAAACGAGCCCCAGACTGACTGTGATCTCTGTATGCTCTTATGGGAAATTGTACTTTACTGTGTGTGTGTACTTGTTATCCTCTCAATGTTGATGCCCATTCATATGTTTGAGAGGGTATGTAAACAGTATAATGTTGACCAAGGGCTCTGGGTACGGTTCCTGACCCCCTTACTCCATGGTAAAGCTGTAACTATTTTGTCCAAACTGTCTGACAATGACTTTTTAAATTATAATCTTGTAAAGAATTGTTTGCTAGAATTTTTTAAGCTAACACCTGAAACTTATAGGAAAAAGTTTTGTGAGCTAGACACAAGGCAGATGAACATGTGTGTGAATATGTGCTGAACGAAACACTTATTTTCATAGGTGGGTGAGTGGATGTCAGGTCACCACTTTTGAAGGGCTGGCAGACCTTTTGGTGAGGGAACAAGCCCTTAGCACTTTGCCTGAGGACATGAGGATCTGGTTAGCTGATAGACAATGCTCTACTGTAGATGAGCTGGGGAAGAAGGAAGACCTATACCTAGCAAGCAGGGCATCCCTGCACAGGAAAGGGACACCCAGTTCTACTCATGGGTCTAAGGGAGCCCATGGTGGGCAGACAAGACTGCCTCAACAGAATCTGCCAGTAGCAGGGGAAGCCACTTGTCCAGGTACATGTCTAGGACCTAGGGTTAAATGTTTTGAATGCAAGCAGTGGGGCCACGTGGCATATAGATGTCCACAGAGGCAAGGTGGAGAACAAAAGGTGAGAGAGCCAGAAAGTGGGAATGACAAAATACCAATAGTAGGTTGTCTTGAGACAACAAAGGTACCAAACTACCATCCTGCAGATGTCCTGATAGGGATGGATTTTGATGTGGCAGTACCATGAGTTTATGCAGTTACCCACAGTCAAGGTTGGAGACAAGCATGTGGGTTTGGTAGCCTGGGGGAGACTCAGACAGACCACACACTTGCAGCCAGGACTGGTGAAGTGGTTACTTCAGGGAGGGGGTGACCCTGTAGCAGTGAGACTGAAGATGAGCCAGAGCTACTTGTGGCTACTGATGTTCCCTTGGACAGAGTGACTGCAAGGGCATAGATGAGTAGTGCTACCCAGGCTGACAGTGAGGCACCACTGTCAGATGATGCCAGGTTTCCTATGGAAGGGGAGCTGAAAAGGGTTACAAAAAAGAGTTGAGACAGACTCAGCTCTCAGACCCTACATTACAAGGCTTGAGGCAGGATGCTAGTGAGGCACCTGATTCTCAAGGAAAGGGGGAATCTGTATACTAGGACAAAGGGTTACTGTATAGAGAGTGGACCCCTGAGGGAGGGCTAGAGGGAGAGAGAATACAGCAGATGGTAGTGCCTACAGCCTACCATCTGGCACTTCAAGCCATAGCCCATGATATTCCCTTTGCAGGTCATATGGGCATAAAACATACAAAGAAATGTATTATGCAGACCTTTTATTGGCCTGGAATTTCCAGAGATGTAACAGGGTACTGCAGGACCTGTGAGCAGTGTCAAAAGGCAGAAAAAACAGTAGACAAGGTGAAAGCTCCTTTGATGCCTTTGCCTGTGGCTGAGGAGCCATTTCAGAGGGAGCTATGGATATTGCGGGACCTCTGGGTGCTCAGAGTTCCATAGGGAAAACGTATATCCTAGCAGTAGTAGATTATGTGACAAGATACCCTGAGGCAGTGACTTTGTCCTCCATTGAGGCAGAAAAGTTGGCAAGTGCTTTGTTAGAGATTTTCAGCAGGATAGGTTTCCCAAAATAAATACTGACTGACAGAGGTGCCAATTTCATTTCAGACTTGCTGGCTTGTCTGTGGAAGTACTGTGGGGTGATGCACCTAAAGACCACCCCTTTCATCCCCAGACTAATAGTCTTGTTGAGAGGTTAAACTCTACACTCAAGTACATGCTACTGGCATTTGCAGACCAGTTTAAGAGGGGTAGGACAAATATTTGTCCCATCTGTTGTTTTCTTACAGAGAGGTTCCCAGGAATCTACAGGTTTTTCACCCTTTGAGTTGTTGGATGGGCATAGGGTTAGGGGGCCTCTAAACTTAATTTGTGATGAGTGGGAGGGTGAGTGTGAATCTCACAAGGAGTCTGTTGTGGGATATGTCCTAAACCTCCGGACAAGGCTCATGGAACTCATGGGCTTGGCCCAGGAGAACCTGGCAGAAGCCCAACAGCAGGAAAATGTCTGGTATGACAGGAATGCTCAAGCAAGAGAGTATGCTGTAAGGCAGCAGGTAATGGTTCTCATTCCTGTCATACACAAAAAGCTGCTGGCAGCTTAGGAGGGACCCTACACAGTGGTAAGGAAGGTCAGTGATGTTAACTACATGGTAAAACTGCTAGGGAGGAGGCAGGGGCACAAATTGTACCATGTTAACATGATGAAACCTTACCATAATAGGGAAGCCTTTGTGCTGAGTATTTGCAGTTGATTGCAGGAAGAGTCTGAGAGAGATCTGGTTACTGATGTCCTCAGTGAGGCTCATACTGACACGTCAGTGGAAGGGGTAGCAATGTCCCAGCATCTATCTCCTACCCAGGTTCTAGAAATCCAAGCAGCGTTACAGGAGTTTGGGGACATGTTCACTGGGAAACCAGGGTGCACCCACCTGGTGGATACAGGACCCCAAAGGCCTATTAGGCAGGCCCCTTATAGGGTGCCTGAGAGAGTCAGACAGACTCTGAGGGAGGAGATACAGGAAATGTTGGAACTAGGGGTAATTCAAGAGTCCAACAGCTGCTGGGCCTCCCCAGTGATGCTGGTGCCAAAGAAGGATGGCAGCACCAGGAACTATGTGGACTACAGGAAATTAAATAGTCACAAAGAGTCAGATGCTTACCCCATGCTTAGGACAGATGAAGCCCTAGAGCAGCTGGGTGGGGCTAAGTATCGTACCACCATTGCTCTTACCAAGGGTTACTGGCAGGAGTCTTTGACTCCCAGTGCTAGACAGAAGTCAGCCTTTGTGACTCCTTTTGGCTTGTATGAGTTCACAAAGGTGCCCTTTGGGATGAAAAATGCCCCAGAGACTTTCTAGAGGCAGGTTAATCATATCCTAGCAGGAGCATGAGATTTTGCCCTTGCTTACCTAGATGATATTGCCATCTACAGCTATTCCTGGCAAGAGCACATTCAGCATGGGGTGCTGGGCAGACTACAGAGGGCCCAGCAAATATCAGGTGGGTATGGCAGATGTCTTCTACCTGGGACATAGGGTGGGGAGTGGTAAGATCAGGCCAGAACCTACCAAAGTGGAAGCCATTCAGGCATGGCTGGCACCTGTTACCAAAAAAAGAGGTGAGGGAATTCTTAGGGACAGCAGGGTACTACAGAAAGTTCGTTCCCAGTTATAGTACCATAGCTGCTCCCCTCACAGACCTGACAAGGAAAAACAGGCCAGATAATGTAGTGTGGACCCCAGCATGTGATCATGCATTCCAGAAGCTTAAAGAAGCTTTGGGAGAACTCCCTGTCTTAGCCAGTCCAGATTGCAACAAAGAATTTATTGTGCGGGTAGATGCTTTGAACCATGGGATGGGGGCTCTACTTAGCCAGATTTCTTCAGAGGGAGGAGCGCACCCAGTGGTTTATCTCAGTCGTAGGCTCCATCCCAGGGAGGAATGTTATACAGCTGTAGAAAAGGAATGTCTAGCCATAGTGTGGGCACTGCAGAAACGTCAGCATTATCTGCATGGAAATTCACTGTAGTTACAGATCACAATCCCCTAACATGGTTGCATCGAGCCAGGCAGCAAAATGCCAAGTTACTAAGATGGAGCATTGGATTGCAAGTATATGATATATCAGTGCAGCACCACAGTGGGATTAGCAATGCCAATGCAGATGGGCTCTCAAGACAGGGAATGGGGTAAAGTATACCCAGATAGACTCAACCCTCTCAAGCACTTGAAAAACTAGCTTGAGTTCTCGGGGGAGGGGGGGGGGTTGAGAAACTGAGGGGCTGCCACTCCAGCTAGATATAATTTTGTAAATAATTCTATGTCATTGCAAATATTAACATGATCCACAGGCTTGTCTGACAAATGTAAGAAAACTGTTATGTGCTGAACTACAAAAATGTAACCACAGTGCACCCTGCTGGAAAAAAAGCAGATAAGTAAAGAATTTACGACTGTGTGTGATCTCAAGCTTGGAGACAGTATGTCTGGGCTAGGAAATTTTTCTATTGTCCTAAGACAGAGCTAATTGCTAGGTTTCACATGTAAAGTATCTTTTATTGCTGTGGCTTCCTGGCAGGTGCCGATCAAAAAGAAATGTTAAATTTTGAGTTCTGTTAGCCTGGGAACTAAATCAGGGAAGTGACAAGCATGATGTAATCTGAAATGACTCAGCAGTAATGTGTATTATCAATTTAAGGGCTATCTCAGAAAGAAAGTATTGCATTTGGTATTTTGCTCTGAATCTGACAACTCACCAGCACTTTGCCTTGTAAGTAAAGTTATTTAGAACATAGTTTCTCTTAGAGATAGATGGGAATATAGCCAGATTAGTCTAGCTGTTTTCTATATTTATGTCAGACTGTCTTACAATGTTGTTTTAAAGTATTTCCCGTGATTTCTGTACTCTCTATTATCACTGTGTTGAATCAATGAATATTCTCTTGTGTTTTTATTATTTATTATTAAATATTTTACACCTTTTAACTGTGGCTATTTTGTGTAGAGATAATTTAAGCTGTTAGAGTGCTTTCATGTATTTGGTGATACTGTATAAGCCACTCTAGAATAGCCTTGTTGTTTGTTACACTTACTATTTGGATAACAGTGACATTACACAGTAGAATTGGACAGCCTTTGGTAAGGGCCATTATAGTAGCTGATAAGAGTAGTTGGTGGCAATGGATTACTGCCTTATAGCCTGGGCAGAAGGGAGCATAGCTAGTGTACCTGTGCCAGCCTTCCCCAGGAGTGTCTATGTGTTTGTATATAAATCAAATCTCAAAGTGTGTGTGTGTCAGCTACTTGGGCAGGGACACAAAGCACTGGTTGGACAGGGAGGCTACTGGTGGTTTTGGCTTGACTACTCAGCTGAGATCTGAACCCTATAGCTGTGCCAGTGAGGAGTCCTATTTCGGATCTGGGGAGAAAGGGAGAAACCAGCTCCAGACTAACTGTGATCTCTGTGCACTCTTAAGGGAAATTGTACTTTACTGTGTGTGTACTTGTTATCCTCCCAATGTGGACACCCCTCACTGGTGCTAATGGTGAGGATTGGGGATCCTTGATTACTGGGCCAGTGCATGGGCATTATACACAGTCCCTTCCATAATTCACATACACAGTGACCATTTTTCATTAACTGGTGTATGTAGACAGCGCACTGCCTCCAAGATCACTGCTTGCATTCATGAAAACCCACATGTGCCATGACCATAATCCCAGGGGGCCTAGTCAGCTATAAATTCACACAGACTGCAGAGAGGACATGCCAGAGCTTAGCTAAAAAATCTTATCTTGTTTTGTGATTTACTGTGGAGTTGACTGGTAAGAGAAGTTTTATTTGAATTTATATTGTATTGTTTACCACTGCTTTTCACTGTAGGAAGGAAGGGATAGCTTGTAGACAAGAAGATTTACTTTGACTTATATTTTGTTGTTTTACCTTTAATTTTTACTGTTGCCTGTTAGAAAGGGACTGTCAGCGGTAGTGAATAAGAGCTACAGCTTTTGTCTGACTTTCAGAACTTGTACAGTCAGAGCAACAACTTTACTGTACTTACTTTAGTATTTAGTTCTATATTGCTTGTGTGATTTTTCTCATTGAAGTTAATTAAAGTTCTCTTTGAATTCTGTGGTTACTGATTTTTATTATTGTTTTTTTATAGTTTTTATTTGTTTGAAGCTGAATATAGATTCATTAAATGAGTATGCCATTAATAATTTGGTAAAGCACAAGTATCTTGTACAGTGTAATAAATGCTACACGTATTTAAAGGGAACAGCTGATAACACTGGTGATCTGTGCTCCTGATGTGAAAAGTTGGATGATTTACTTACCATTAGAAGTAAATCTAGACTTACTGATGATAATTGCACTTGTGCAATTGGCACGGCTTGGAGAGCTATTGTTACATATATTAATGAGGGTCTATATTAGATCACCACTTAAAGAAGTGAACGGTGATTAATCAACCCTATGTAAGCGAAAGCTTACAATCTTGAACTGTCAGAACAGCGATTTTTTTCCTAGGGAAAAAAGCATCGCTGTTCCAAAGCACATACACACAACACAAGCACACCAAACAAACAGCAATCCACACACATACACCTAAAATCTTACAACTAACCCTACACTAAACTATACACACACCACTAACTATCCACTTAACTTTGAGGTCCGTCACTATCGCACACTCACCTCACCTGTTCCCTAACCCTAACTCACCTAACCCGCCCTAACCCTCATGTCCACACAATCGCACACATACCTAACCCGCGCCCTAACCCTAACTCACCTAACCCGACCTAACCCTCACATCCACACAATCGCACACTTAAACCCGATCTGTAACTTTCCACCACAGCACTGAAAATACCGAAGCAACAGAAACAGACAACCAAAATCTTTCCCTAGGAAAGAATTTGGGTTTCTGTTGCTTCGATATTTTAAGCTTTCGCTCCGTAGGGTTCGATATTAGAACATTCAAAGGTTTTAAACCTTGATGTTCTAATATAGACCCATTAATGACTGGAGTGGTGAGATAAATAATGTAAGGCAAAGAGCAAATAGAACACATTTAGGAAATGTCTATTGTCTGTACAGATAATTCAACACCTCTGAAACCAGATGATACCCCTGACAACTTTGGAACTCTAAGTGCAAGTATTTTGGAAGGAAACAAAAAAGAAAGAAAGGAAGAAGTTTACAACAAATAAGGAAGAAAAAGAAACTGGCAAATGTCTGTAAAGTAGAGATTATGTACTAAAAAGGACACTGTTTTGTTATGTAACACACACATTACAGGGAATGATAATATTTTTCTATCACAAAACCTTCAGTCTACAGAAAAAGGCATAATTTTCCCAAAAGAGGTAAATCCAAAAAGCACAAACTCAAACCCAAAAGACACGAACAGAATGCCAAACTGCACCAGTCAAACTACTAAATAATTAAGACTTTTTATTAGGATATTAGGATAAGTGCTTTCATCTTACTGCATTGTAAAATTTCATCAGATAAAAGCAATTACAAACAACCCGCTTAAATAAACTTGCAGCAGTGACGTGATAAATATATACTTCTTACAGTTACATGCAAGAAAACTCTCCACAAATATTGACACAATCAGAAACATTGTTCAAAAACCATATAAATACTTTTTAAAAACCTAACACTATTAAGACATAAAAATTATAAATTCGCATTGTGAAATACACATTTCATGATGCTTAAAATACAGAATACATTTTTCCAAAAGAGGAGGTAGAAAAAACAGGCAAGGGGCAGGTGAAAAGGAAGAACTCAAGACATTACTGAAAGAAAAAAAGATGAGAAGGACAGATGTTGACTACGTGACTCAAGTTGTGGATGTGCAAAGCCAGCTGGATGAGAATTATATGCTTGCAAACTAAGTACACAATGAAAACAGTGGGATTAATAAGAGTAATGGTTATGAAGTTCATTCCTTTGTAACAATTGATGGAGCAGATATTACTGAATTAGACATTGAAGATTCTTCAGATCTGGTCAAAGAAGATGTTTTTGTAATTGGAGATTCATTTATTAGAGGAAGTGACACTAACATTTGCAGAGGAGATAATGAACATCCAATAATGTTATCCTTGCCCGGAGCAAAAATAGAAGAGTTAAGACAAGTCTTGGAATGCCTTAATGTAAGGAAGTATGAATCTGTTTTTATTCATCGATACAAATGATCTCATCCACAAGGATTCTCTGACTGTTAGTAGGGAACTTACAGCCCTCTTAGATAGTATAACTTGTACTGGTGTTAGCACATATTTTTCACAACTCACTTATAGAAAGGATAGTCAGGTCACCATGAATGAAAAGATTTTTTGTGTAAATACCTACATGGAAAAAATGTCTCATTTTAAAAATGGGAATGTGTAGCGCACCCAAGCCTAGTTTTAGGTACACACGTGTTCAGATAGGATGGCATGCATTTGTCAAGATCAGGAAAATTTATTTTTGCAGCAGATACTTTGCAATATTTGAAAAACACTAGGCAGAAGTTTTGCCAGGTCGAAAATTTACAAATAGTCACAGATAAACATTTGATGCATTTCTGATGGTTTTTAATGCTAGGTGCATTTATAATAAAGTTTTTTATTGGAAAATTTGATATGTTCCCACAAGACTGACGTTGTTGTGAAATATGGTTAAAGAACAATTACTTGAAACCACTTCTGTCAGGGTATACATGTTTTTACTGTAACAGACATTATAGCAAAAAATCAGGTGGAGGTGTTATGATAGGGATTAAAGATAGTTATGAGACCTGTGATTATTACATGTTCAGTGATAACACTAATACTGTAGATTCTGAAACTGTGACAATAAGACAACCCTGGAACATACAACAGTTGTTGGGGTGTTTAGACCACCAATATCAAGTGCTGATGACCTAGAAAAATACATACATTTCTTGCATGAAACACAGTTGGGACGAATGATACTAGCCAGGACTTAAATTTAACAGAAACAGACTGGAATAATATCAATTAGTATATATTAGTAAGGAAATTATTCACAACATATGCTCAGGAACCAAAATTTCTTCAGAATATAAAAAAAAAAACTACCAGGGAACGGTGCATACTAGACATTGTCTGTGTTCTTAAAGAAATTACTGTTACTTCAAGTTAAGTTTTAACATGGTTGATATGCAGTGTTTATGGGGTTATAAAGGTTAATTTGTTGGTAGATAATTCAGCTAAACTGAAAACTAAACCCATGTACAGAAAAATAATTACAGATTATATGCAAGCAAAATGGTCACTATGTAAAACTAATTGGAGTGATGTGTTCAGTGGAAAAAAAAAAACTGCAGATGGAATATGGGAAGTTTTGAAAAATAAATTGTTTGAGTACAAAAAAATCAAAAAATGTTTAACATCAGGATCTAGGCATACAATATCAGGGGGATATATTTTCATAAGAACAAGATACCTGATTAAGGTGAGAGACAACAAAATATAAGAAATGGAAGAGAGGATGAACTACAACTTTGAAAATGGAAATAAACAAGGTGGACAAACAAAGCATAAGCATAGGGTGAGACAAGGTCAAGAAAAATTTGAAGTAAATGTGTATGAAGATATTGAGCATAATGGGAAACCTTTTCGTAGATACATAAGACGTGGAAGGAGTAAACACATGCAAATTGATAAACTGTGTGTAGATTCTAAAATTTATTCTCAGCCACAGTAGATTATAGATATATTTACAAAATCTTTTGAAAAATAGTTTGGCTCCACAAAGGGGTGATAAGTTTTCCTAGTGACATCCAGGTAACCTCAGATACTGGAATCAAATTAGATTATATTGAAAAAGAACTGCACAACCTGGATCCAAGCAAAGCACAGGGAGGTGACAGAATTAGTAACAATGACCTGAAAACACTTCAGCAAGAACTTACAGTACCATTATATCTATTATTCACTAGGTCAAATAAATATGGGGAGATTCCTCAAGATTGGAGACATGAGCTTATTAAACCTGTTTTTAGGGGGAAAGGGGAGTAGGACAAACACAGAGTCATAAAGACCGTTAAGTCTACTTTCATGCTGTGGAAAAATGATGGAGAAGGTAATATTGGATAAGTTATTGTCACAAATGGATAGGGTGGGATTTGAAACCAGATATCAGCATGCATATGTTGAAAATAGATCTATTACCAAATGTAAAATTATGTTCTATAACAACATAATAACAGCTACGAATGAAAAATTGTGCTGTTTTGTAATTTATATAGTTTTAACTTCAGCATTTGACAGAGTCATACCCAAAACACTGATCAATAAATTAGAGCAGCTAGGTATTGATATACTATTGATAAGATGGATAGCTGCATGGCTTACAAATAGGACATAGCAAGCATCATACAGCAATTGGACATGTGAAATTATTGGTTCTTCTTCTTCTATAGTCCGAGCTGGCAGATGGTGAAGGTGGTCAACCCTGTAGTTAGTACGCTGCTGTGGGTGCTGCTGGATTCCGAACTTTCTTCACAATGCCTTTCCATGCTGTTTGGTCCATGGCACTGTTTCTGGCCTCCTGTAGGTCAATTTGCTGGCTTCTCAGGCCCACTTCAACATGTTCGTAGGCTCATCTCCCCATAATAGCCTATATGGCAAGTGGTGGGTGTCCATCCTGCACACATATTCAAACCAGTGCAGCCTCCTGTTCTGGATCTGTTTGCTGAGCATGGGCTGCTGATCACTTCTGGTCTGAATGCTCTTGCTTCTAATGCAGTCATAAAGTGAGATTCCCAAGATTTAGCACAGGCATCGCATTTGGAAAACCTGAAGCTTGTTCAGGTCTGGCTTGAGGAGGATCCACGTTTCTGATCCATACAGGAGAATTGGCAAGATCAGTGCCCAGAAAATGTGAATCTTGGTGGTGATAGAGATGTTTGTCCTCCGTAGACACCACTTGAGTGAGGCAAATGCTGCTGTGGCTTTGCCAATCCTGCTATGGACTTCAGCTGTTGATGCTGTGATGCACCTGCACTGGCCCAATAATCAAGGAGCCTCAATCCTCACCACTAGCACCAGTGAGGGATGTGCACATTTGGAGGATGACAAGTACACACACAGTAAAGTACAATTTGCATTAAGAGCACACAGAGATCACAATCAGTCTGGAGCTGGCTTCTCTCTCTCTCTCTCTCCAGATCTCCAATAAGACTCCCCACTGGCACATAGGGTTAAGATCTCAGCCAAGTGGTCAAGCCAAAACCTCCAGCACCCTCTCCGTCCAACCAGTGCTTCGTGTCCCTACCCAAGTAGCTGACACACTCACACTCTCACACACACCCACACACACACACACACACACACACACACACACACACACACACACACACACACACACGCACACACACACACACACACACACTCACACACACGCACGCACACACACACACACGCACACACACAGAGTTTGAGATTTGATTTATATACAAACACACAGACACTCCTGGAGAAGGCTGGCACAAGGCTATGCCCCTTCTGCCCAGACTATAAGTTACAAATCACTGCCACAAACCACCCTTTATTAGCTACTATAAGGCCCTTCCCAAAGGGTGGCCAATTCTACTGTGTAATGTTACTATCAAATGGTAGGTGTGACCAACAGCAAGGCTATTTAAGAGTGACCTGTACATTGTCACCAAATACATATGCAAGTACTTTAAGAGCTTAAATATCTCTAAAGAAACCAGCCCTATAAAAAGGTTTAAATATATTTAATAATAAATAATAAAAGCACAAGACAATACTCAATAACTCAACACAGTGACAACAGAGTTCAGAATCACAGGAAATGCTTTAAAACAACATTGCAGGACAGTCTGAAATAAACGAATCTGTCTATATTCCTATCTATCTCTAACAGAAATACTATACCTAAATCTTACTGACAGAGCCAGGCAAATGCATGTGCTGAATTAATATTTTCAGGTCCAAAGACAAGATACAAAATGCACAGACTTTCTCTGAGAGATAGTTCTTTTTGAAACCTGTAATTATTTCTGTTTCCAGACAATAGAAAGAATCCTCTGGCTGTAGACATTCTGTCTCTTTGCATTAACTAACTTTATAACACAGTCGTAAACAATTTCAACTTATTTTCTCAGAGTTTTGCAGGTTAACTCTGTATGTTCCAACTTCTACCATGAAGACATACATTTGCACAGGTGTATACATTTCTGTTCTTTTCCAGTAGGGTACACTGTGGTTACATTCTTGAAGCTCAGTACATAACATGCAGTTTTCTTAGGTTCATAGATTAGTACTAAGCTAACTGCCCTTGCGAGCCATTTTAAGCCTAGCCAAGTATCCCTTGTGAGCTCAAACCCTGCACCTTGTACTTACAAGGCAAACACCTTAACCATTAGGCCACCCTCCCAACCCTTTAGATTAGTACTAAGCTTACTGCCCTTGCGAGCCATTTTAAGCCTAGCCAATTATCCCTTGTGAGACTTAAACCCTGCACCTTGTGTTTGTAACGCAAACACCTTAACCATTAAGCCACCCTCCCAACCCCTTACATTTGTAAGACAAGCATACAAACCATATTACTATTCAGAAATAACAGAATTATTTACAAAATCCAGCAAGCTGGGCTGGCAGCCTTCACAGATGCCACCTTCTTCTCCTGGACCAGCTAACCCAGATACCTGAATTCTTGTATTTGTTCTATCTGAACTCCCCCAAGTTGGATGGTGGCTTGTGACCCATCAGTTGCCTTCACTTTGGCCTTGTCTGTTTTTAACCATAGGCCATATGACTGAGCAAAGCAGACAATGCTGTAGAGGATATCTGTGGCTTCAGCATTACTGTATGCAAAAATAGCACTGTCATCAGCAAACATTAGGTCAGTCTCAGAATGGGCTTCATTGTACTGAGCTCTGCTCCTGCCCTCAAATATTCTCCTCATGATGGCATCCACCACTACATTGAACAGCAGTGGAGAGACGACATCCACTTGATAGACCCCAGTCTGGATGGTAAGCTCTTCAGACAGTTCATTCCGAATGGACAACTAGCTGGATGAACCATTGTACAATGTTTGAAGGGGTCTGATGATTTTCTTTGGCATGTGCTCAGTCCCCAATGTCTTCTACAGGACAGGCCAGTGGATGCAGTCAAAGGCAGACTTCAAATAAATAAAAATGATAACTGTACATTGTCCACACTAGATTCTTTCCTCCATTAGTGGACAGATGTGAAGATTTGATCACAGCATCCTCTCCTTGGTCTGAATCTGGCCTGTTCTTCCCTGCTGGTTTGTTCACAGCCTGGACTGTATGATCTTGATAAAGACTTTGCAGATGATGGAAAGCTGGCTGATGCCTCAGTACTTTTTGTATTGCCTGTTGTCCCCCTTCTTGTGGATGGGTACAATGATGGCCTTCTTCCATGAAATTCTTGATTACGGTCAGGGTGTCCCACAGGGCTCTATCCTAGGCCTTTACTTGTTTAGATTGTATCTTTCAGACATCATTTTTCATCTGAGGTGTTCTACAGTCTATATGCAGATGACCTGAATTTGGGTAAACTGATTACCTGTGTTACAGATAAGGCACGTCTGCAAAAGAACTTGACTAAATTGACCATGTGGACACAGGAGAATAATATGCTGATAAATAAATCAT
Organism: Protopterus annectens; assembly: GCF_019279795.1. Lineage (NCBI taxonomy): Eukaryota > Metazoa > Chordata > Ceratodontiformes > Protopteridae > Protopterus > Protopterus annectens. Next base: position 641,638,778 of record NC_056731.1, on the reverse strand, counting down.
AAACAAAGCATATGAGATTTGGGAGACATAAACTGAAAGGTGAATATTTAATACAGTACACAGTGATTGAAACTGTAGACTCATTTAAGGACCTGGGTATATGGGTAGATCCAGCTTTGACTTTTTCTAATCATATCAACCAATTGGTTAATGATAGTTATAGATTTACAGGTTGTATAAAAAGATTTATAAAGTCTAGGAAATCAGAAATGATGAAGTAATTGCTAGTTAGTTACATTATACACAAACCTGAGTATGGAATAATAATATGGAAATCTTATAAGAATACATGCATGAATAAACTGGAAAGAGTACAGTAGAAATATACCAAGTGGATCCATGGATTTGAAAATTTCAATTTTGAAAAACTAAAATATCTGAACTTGTACAGTGTCTCTTATACATATTTAAGAGGCGATCTTATTCAGGTATATAGGGCATTTAGGGACAACTACCTCTGGGAATGTTTGGGGTTATCAAAAAGTACTAGAGAATCATCAGACAGCCTATGTAGAAGATTCTATAGGAATGAGAAGTGTACTAATTGGTTCTCTGACAGAGTAGTTGATGCATGGAATAGACTACCAAATTACATTAAAGCAAGTACTAGCTTAGATATTTTTAAGAACAATCTGGGCACTTATTATGGGAGCAACTGTTTTGCTATATTGGCAGGCTAAAAGGTCATTAATGCATGTGCTTAAAATATTTGTATGCATGTATGTATGTATGTATGTACTGAGGCTTCCTTCTTTGTCTAAGGTGCACAGGTGGAAACTTCCCTCCCCAAATGCTGTATGCACAAATGAAACCTGCTTCCCTCTTCAGTCATTATGGGCATAAAGGAAATCACCCTTTCTGCCCTGATCACTATATACAGAAATGGCTCTTCTCCATAAACATAGTAAATATTCATGAAAGAAATCAGCACTGTTTTTCTCCTGAATGCAGACGAATTTGAGCTTTAGGTTTTGTGGAGAAGTATGTCTCCAGATCTCCCCTCCTCACTAAGTTACATAATCAGCTTTGAGGCTGCACCACAATACAGCAAATGGAAACACTTGCATTTAGCAAAACTCAGTCATTGTCTTTTATCCTGTGAATCCAGCTAGGGAAAATAACTTTTTTCAAAACCCAGTTGTCTCCCTGAGCTTAGTGTGCAGAAATGACATCCTGATGTGCTATGCATTGAAAACAGAAAGTAGCTCTACTTTGCCTAATTTCAAATCCTTCCTTTGTTACTTGTGTGTATACACACTTTGCTTCTTAAATGCAATATTTAATTGATTTTAGTTTTGTTTTGATAGGAAGTGGGCTTGTTAAGGCAGAATAGAAACTATATATTTTTATTGTTTATTAATGTAGTACAAGCCAGCCTTCTAATTTGTAAGAGGCTTACAATGTAACTTTGACTGCAACATATCAGTGATTTATCCACCAAAATAAACCTGCTCCCAGTTTACAAGAAGAATTAACTTTAAGGTGTCCACTATTTGTACAATATAGTTACAAATGAATTCCTTAGATTTATATAAATAAACTGACATTACAGCCTTCATATATGCCATCGAAGGATATAACCCTGACTATGGCTGCTACACCCTCAGTTTGATTAGTGGCTCTGGTGCATGATGGTCCAGACAAGGAGATGGGTATGAATGTACATAGAGTGTAGAGACTATGGTCCTGACTAGCACTGCTGACACAGCCTCTGATGGAAAGTGGCTGCAATTCAGAATGTGGAGAATTAGTACATGGAGGACATGGGTATGACCACCAGAACCAGTAATGGTATCCCTCACTGGCTTACGTGAAGAAGCACACAAGCAAGCATGTTCATACAAAATGGCATAATTAGTTCTTGTATGCCCATCTCACCACCAACGAGGGATAATGTCATTCACAAAAAAGAAAACAAAAAAAAAACATTATAGTCAGTATGAGGACAAGTGCACACAAGCACCCTTGATGTCTGCATGTATGATAGTTAATCCCAGAAAGCATTCACTCCAGTGGATCTTAAGATACTCCATCTATGGGAATGAATGGCAATCTAATAGAGAGTGGCTTGATGGATAACAGGGTGAAGGGAGAAAGTTTTCAATAAAAATAAACAAATAAATCTGCATTATAAGATCAGACTTGGCTATATGAAGAAATTGTTTTGTGTGTATTAATATAAGAAATAACTGCAATAGACAATATACATTCCAGTTTACAAAAAACAGTTTTAGGTGAATATAGAAGTCTCATTTAAATTTGTAAGCAGGCCATAATGTTAGAATTTATTTAAAGCAAAACCGTATACTTTAAATTTTTTGAGGTGACTATTGTTTCACTAACTGCATAACAAATACTTCTGAAAAGTAGGTTTCTTTTATGAACATGGCCATTATACATTTATTAATTTTTGCCAACAGACAACAATAGTAGTTTGCAAGTTTAGTTTAAATATTTTTTTTATTTAATTTAATATGTACCTTTATGCTCATATTAAGTAGAAGAAGCAAAAAGGATATGGACACACTTTTTTTCAAAAGCGTGGCACAGTGGTACAGTGATTAGTGTTGCTGCCACACACTGCTTAATTCCAATCATGGGTGCCTTCTCTAGAGAGTCTGTGCATGTCCTCCCTTTGTCCACATGAGCTTTTGTCTTTTCATTCCACATTCTGGTGTGTGTGTGTGTGTGTGTGTGTGTGTGTGTGTGTGTGTGTGTGTGTGTGTGTGTGTGTGTGTGTATGCATGGGTGTGTCTGAATGTCCTCTGATGCGCTGGTACTCCAACCAAGATCAGTTTCTCTACCTTGTGCCCACTGACCACTGATGCAAAGATGGGTGAATAGGATCAGCTTCCACACAGCCATGAGAAGTGCACAAATAATTTGCTATGAGCCTGGATTTCAGTATTTCAGAAAAGACTATTTTAACTTCTAAATTTACAACACAGAAATGATATATAAGTTTTTATTAAGCTCAAATATTTCCTTTTCTCCACCATAGTGCAACCTCAGAATTGATTAGATAATTTAGCTGAGGGTGTGATGTTATGCCTTCTGCATAACATTATTTTCATATCATGAGCCTGTGACTTCAGCTGAGTGCATTCTTTATGAAATTGATACATCTTTGTCCTAGATATACAGTCAAATGCATAACTCATCACTTTGCCTTATATATTGTTCTTTCCAATCAAAGCTAAAACTTATCATAATCACAAGTGCTCTTAATTTTCTGAATCGCACTTTCAAAGTCTTCTGTATCATCATAATATGTGGTGACCTACAGCCATGATGCACTTTGGACTCTGAGATACATTCAGAAAGAACTGTGACACCTGAAGTATGAGCCTATAGTTTGTTGTGCTCTGCAAAGAATGTCATAGAGTGGTACACACCTGAGAAATCTTGTAACAGCTGTCTCTGTTTTGTACCCGTGATGCATTAAATGATGGATTGGTTCTGAGAATCACAAATGCAGAAGTACTTTAGTATGGAAGGGGATGTACATTGGTTGTTGTGAATCTATAGGTATTGGCCTCAGCCATGCTGAACCAAGAATCAATGCCTGTATCAATCTGCAGTGTCAATGAAATCATATGGTTCACCGGGAACCCACTGTCACAGCCCAGCAGAGGGATATCCTTGACACGGTAGGTCTGATGCAGAAAAATTTGAAAGTACAATCTAGCAATGGATGAGAGAAATATGATGATTACTGCCTGCCTTGATCTGGCTACGGCATTTGATATGCATTGTTAACAAACTTATGGAATTAGGCATAAACCTCTGTATAACACACTGGATAGCCAGCTGCTCATAGATAGGAGCCAGTAGGTTTGGATCAGTAAGATCACCTCCATAAAGAGGCTGGTCACCATTGGAGCCCCTCGGGGCTTTATGATGGGCTAGTCTTCTTTGACATCTACTTCTTGGAAAAGTGAAAGCCAATGTCAAAGGCCACTGGCTGACCAAGTTTGCAGATGATTGCAAACTGAGAGAAGTCATAGAACACCTCCAAGATGCAAACAACCTACAGGAAGGTTTACAACAGACAAATGACTGGTGCCAAAGCCATTGAATTATAGTACCTTTTGAAAAGTCGGACACCATGGGGAATGACATCATTGATGAACCACCCCAGAATTGGCTCACTCGTCAGGGATCTGGGGACTCTTGTGGATAGTAACTTAGCCTTCAACCAACATGTGTCCAAGGAAGTAAGAAAATTCTTCTGTGTTGCTCAACTTATAAGTAAGAGCATGGCATCTAGGCCAGGGAAATCATCATACCATTGTACTTGGCTGTCATCAGACCCACCATAGAGTATAATGCACCTTTGGGAAGTACCTGACCAGACATATAGGTTCATAGGTTTGTACTAGGGTAACAGCCCTGGAGCCTATATAAGCCTAGCCCAAGTAGATTCCCTGGCATCATGCTGCCCAAAGTTAGTTCCCAGCTCCCCTGTCAAGCAAGGCCACTGAAGTGATCCCCGTGGTGAACTTCCTACTGCCCATCCACTCATTAAGATTTCTCTTAAAGAGGGCCAGTGAAGTGCTCTGCTTCACATAAATGGGAAGTTTGTTCCAGAGTATGGGAAGTCTCTGGGTTAGGAACTTGTCCCTCCAGCATGTTCTGTTTATTGTGGTAATGAGGTTTAGGTCCCTGGAGCATGTGGCATGGAGGGATTGGGATTTCTTCAGGTGTAGCATATCTAGCAGCTCTGGGTCAGACATGGCTTTGTATGTCAAGCAGAGATCGCAACTAAGTAGGCGATAAGAGACAGAGTATAGCTGGAGTTTTTGAGTCTGTCCATATAGGGCATGTGTCTAAGGCCTAAGATCCTCTTAGTGAGGTATTTTTGTGGCCTTTCCAGTTGTTGTAGGTGTCGAGTGAGGTACATACCAAATGGGGCATTGTATTCTATAATAGGTCTAATGAGGGATGAGTAGAGAGGGATTATGACCTCTTTCTTCCTGGACGAGAAATCTTTTTTGATGAGATGTGCCAGATAGAAGGACTTTCTGACTACAGTGGCAATGTGGTTATCAAAGGAGAGGTTGCTGTCAACCTGTGTCCCCAGGTCTCTTATCACACCTTTGGTGTTTAGTAGACTACTGCCTGTGTGGTAGTTAATGGGCACTGAATATTTCCCAAAGGGAATGACAATGCACTTTTTGGCATTGAGTTTAAGGCCATGGTTCTGGCACCAGTCATTGGTGTTAGTGAGGCCTTTTTGCAGAATGTCTACATTATTTGGAGAATCAATTATAGCTCCCAGTTTGCAACCATCTGCAAACTTGTTCAGCCAGAGTCCCTTTGTGTTGGCTTGTACTTCAGAGAAGTAGATGCCAAACAGGAGAGGACCAACAACCGATCCCTGTGGGACACCACTTGTAACTGGTCGGTAGTCAGATTTGGAGTCCTCTACTTTCACAGTGTGGGTTCCATCAGTGAGCCAGTTGGGAACCCATCTTCTGACATAGGGATTTATGCCTAGTTTAGTGAGTCTATCTATGATTCCTGAGTGAGGGATGGTGTTGAAGACCTTGGGAAGTTCTAGGTAGGCTGTGTGAACTACCTTGCCCTCATCCACAGTTCTGGTGACAGACTCGAAGAAGTCTATCAGGTTGAGCAGGCATGATCTACATTTCACAAACCCAAACTTTGTGGGGTCCAGAGTTTGGAGATTCCCTATGCCCTTATTTATAAGGTTCATGATGATGTGTCCATAGCCTTACATAAAAGACTTGTCAGACTAATGGGGGTGGTAATTCTCAGGGAGTGTAGTCGCTCCCCCTTCGTGGATTGGGATGACCATAGCAGTGTGCCATTCGGTAGGAACAAAGTCTGAAATGAGGCTGTGATTGAACAGGGTACTTAGGTGTGGTGCCAGTTCACTTTGTAATTAATGTAGAACACAGGCAGGGATATTATCAGATCCCATGGAAGCTGTATTCTTGGCTTTGGACAATGCATTTTTTACCTGTGTAGCTGTGATAATAGGAACTTGGCATTTTTCAGGTATTGTGATAGGCCCTTTAGGGGGTGAAAGGTGGGTAAAGTTCGCACTGAACCTGTCATTAATATGCTGGCAATATCAGTTGAGAGCAAATCTGAGTATTGCCATGTAGATTCTTGACATAAATATAGAATGCTCAATAGGAAAGACAAGAAGGTGCACCATAAGCTGCAAAACATGAATGAAATCCTCTCCTTGATGTATAAACACACTTTTATTGTAAAAAACAATAAAACCAGCTGCAAAGTAAGCGCTTTCGCGTTATAACAAACGCTTCATCAGACATAAAAGCACTAACACAAACTCCATTAAATACATTTTCTTACATCATTAACCAATTAAAAACAACAAATCATAACAAAGAAATCAAACACATGCACCTGACCAATTAACGCAATCATCAATGCTTAAATAAAATTCAGTATCTACACTTATCAGGTTGATATACAATATAAAATTAATGTCTAAGAGGTCTACTAGTTAGGAATGGCTTTAAGGTCACTCTATCATTTAGACCAAACCTATGTGCTTGTAGTTTTAGTATCCATTTAGCCTCCCTTTCCTCTGTGGTGTTTCTAACATTACCCAAGCGGCTAGTGGTAGGTACCAATTCCAAAACCTGAAACTTAAAGTTATGGGAACACCCTTTGTCCATAGTATGCCTGGCTAAGGCATTAGTACTGTTGCCTTTGTGGATAGCATATAGGTGTTCCCTTACACGTTCCCTTAAAGATCTTGTGGTCATGCCTACATAAAAAATATTGCAGGTTTGACAAGTTGCAACATAAACCAAATTGGTGGATTTGCAATCCGCATATTGACCAAGCTTGTAGAAACGTTTCGTTACAGGATGAACAAAACGATCAGAGCAAGAAATATATTTACATTGATTGCAAGTTTTGCAACTGAACGTGCCTGTTTTCTTCAGGCTTCTAGAACTTTGACCACCTCTATCATAACAGAGTAATCTGTTAAGAGAGAGCATGTTCCTGTATGCTACTTGTGGCCTCTCTTCCACCAGGTTCTTTATCCGTTCATCAACCATTAGTAACCTCCAATTTCTATTAAGGACATCCATCACATGATGGTTCCTGTTTGTAAAAGGGATGACTATCCTGTTCGTGGTCTTTGAATTACTGACTCCTCTGATGGATTCACAAGGATAAGGTCTATTTATCAAGGGTGCCCCTATGTTCTCCCTGTAGAGGTCACCCCTAGCAATTTCTGATTGTACATGTGTGTGACTATAACCCCTAGAAATAAAATTACTAGCTAACAGTGATTTGTGATGAGTGAAAACACTATTTTGAGATGTTAACTTGGACACCCTTAGTGTTTGGTTTTTCACTAGATTCCGGTGTACATGTCTAGGATGCATGCTGGCCCGATGTAAAAGGTTATTCCTCCAACATGATTTCCTAAAGAGCTCCATCTCAAAACTGGTAGCTCCCTTGATGATCTTAACATCCAGAAACTCAATGGCATCAACACAATAACTGCATTCGAAGCATAAAAAATTTGTTGTCTCATTTAAATAAGTCACAAAACTTAGCAATTCATCAACAGTGCCTCCCCAAAGCAAAAAAACATCATCTACAAACCTGTTGTAGTAAGCAAGATGTTTATTGTGGTCAAGGTTAGTATTCAAAACATGTTGATCTTCCCATTGTGCCAACACCAAGTTGGCATAGGCGTTGGCACATGGGGTGCCCATCGCCACGCCTTTAGTTTGTAGATAATATCTGTTTTCATAACAAAGCACTCTGCAACCATGGGACTGTATACACATCTGCTGACCACATCACATTAAAACAAGAATGAGGGGAAGTCTAAAATGCCATCTTTGCTTAGATTAGCAGAAGCGTTTGAGAATAAAGTGGGAATGAAAACCAAACCAAAAGCAGACAAAAATCAGCAACTGAATGTGCTAAAAAAGAATATAAGGAAAAGGTTCAAATGAGAAGGAAAGAAAATTAGAAAGTCCACAAATATAGTGGCAAGCTGTAGCATAGCTAGGGCAGAGTGAGAGGGGCAACTGCCCTGGGTGCAAAGTGTTGGGACACACTGTCATCAGATCCAAATAGCTAATGCAATGCCGGCTTTTATAAGTCAATATTGTATTTGCAGTCAAACCTGAGCACTGTATCACTCTGATTGTGATGTAAACTGTAGCACTAAAAATTATTTTTTTTAACTAAAACCTGAGAACTGTAGTTTACTACAGTATAATATAAGTTTTTTTTTTAATTAAAACATGAGTGTCAGTGCTTGGTGCAGGCAGGGTATAAACTTTTGTAAAAAGAAATTCTTATTTTCTTTTTTTATTTTATTTGTTCATTTATGTATTTATTTTTTTAATAAAAGGGAGTACGGTTGGTGCATGGCACAGAAATGGGACCTGAATGGCTGGGGGGGGGGGTTGCATGTTGAGCATATAGCCACTTGATTGGTGTGCCAGTAGAAGGAATGCCCCCCCCCCTTTTTTTTGCTCTTCAATGGAAAGGCTGGGTGTAGCATGGTTCTGTAATAATAAGTCCAGTAAGCTTACTACAGTAAAGCGTTTTTTTTTGCTCTTGATGGGGTTTAGGCACTGGTTCTTCCTACCAGTACAGGGCGCTGGTTGAGTTAGCTACACTTCTGGTGGCAAGTTTAGGGATCTTCTAAAGCAACTTCATGTTAACAAAGATTTGACTTGGGAATGGTTAAGTAGAAGTGAATTGAAACCAAAATATGAAAAGCTAATGGTGGCCCAGGATGATGGTCTATATACACACTGATTTACAAAGTCCATTGAAAAACTGGGAGAAACAGACAAATGCAGGTTCTATAAAACAAAACTGGAAAAATATGCACATTTCATTGCTGGGTGTGATACACTCACAGCAGAGGGTCTTTATACTGAAAGGCAAAATAATGCAACAAGATTGTTTCATTGGGAATTCTGCAAACATTACAATATAGAAGTAGCTGAGAAGAAATGGAAACATAAACCTCGTAGCATTGCACATAATGAAGCTGATATCACATGTGATCACCCATTACTAGCAGTTAAAACAAATAGATGCAAGGAAACCAGATATAGTAATCCATGAAAAAAAACAAAAGTTACATCGCTCATTGAAACTGCTACAGCCAGTGATTACAGTGTGTTATACACAGAGAGAAACAAAGTTATAAAACACCAGGATTTACAAGCAGAAAGGAGAGCAGTAAGGAAAGCTCTACTAGTAGTAGGATCAATACAACTAATAAAAAGAATTTACAATAGGACTTAAATATCTCACTGATACATATAACCCCATATGAGCTGCAGAAGGAGTCAACTTTGGGTACATTGTGATAACTGAGAAGAGCATTCTTGGCTATCATCAAAGACTGAAACAGTACTGATTTATGAACTCTGATTATGCTCTGACATATGAATGGGGTCCATTCCTGTCACGGTATTAGAAACCTAAAGCAGTTGGAGAAATTAAATCAGGATTCTTGCTCCAAACACTTGTTGCACATTGAACTTTATAATGCAGGTACACAAAGCTTGCAATGCACCATGAAAGCCAGTGCAGTCCAAATCAGCACATAATCCTGCATAATACTAGCTGCAGAATAATGCATAGCAGCATGCCCAGAACACCAGAAATGGCTATGGCTACATACTAATATCTGTTCAACAGCTAGACAATATACTCATAGACACACTGAAACACTCTGGTATAGCCTGCAGGAGGAGAGGTACCAATTCCTAACTGCTGCACATACCTAGAGATGCTGACTTCTGTGGGAGTAGTGACACCAGTGCCTAACTGTTACACATACCCAAAGATGCTGATTTCTGTAGGAGATGAGGCACCAATGCCTGCCTGTTGCATATACCCAAAGATGCTAACTTCTGACATTGGACACAGTGGCAGCCACATTGCACTGTTTGACTGCTCCATAAAGTGCTGCTGACCAAAAGGAAAGAACTTGGAACAAGAAATGAAAATATTAAGGGTTATCATATTAATAAGATTGAAATGTCCACTTGTGCATATACATAAGAGATGAGGTAATGCTTGCAGCAGCAGATATTTGGAAGGCAAGCATGTTTAGGAAATTAAGATATTAAAGGTTATCACATTAATAAGATGCAAAGGCCAGTTTGTGCACAGTATCCAAAAGAGCTGCTGTTTGATGACAGTTACTGACCATTATTCTCCCCCCCCCCCAAAACAGCTGCCACAAGCCCCTCTCCTCATTCTCCATGTTCTGGGCCATGTGAAATCATAAATGCTGCTGCAATATCATAAAACTGCTGGAAAGTGTATCCTAACCCCTACCAGACAGGAGCAGCACTGTGGGATCCTCATTTGCTGCTTTCAAAAAGTGTATAGGAGCTTCTGCTCATATGCAACCTTCTGGCTCTTAAAGTTGCTGTTGCAGCAAGCTTAGGCAGCCTCCCTTCCCCCAGCATGAGCAAGCAGAGATCGACTGCTCATTTCAATCCTCCCCCTGCACCTCCATTGTCACTAGTTGAACAAAGGTTGTCAGACAGTAGTAAGAGTTTTGTCCTTCTGCATCATAGGCCACTTACTGCCAACTGTTCTTGATCCGCCCCCCACTGCTACCTCCACTGCCTAGGACTCCAACATATATTGCTGCACTCAGCCCACCATTCTAGACCCCTTAGAAAGCAATGACCTGCAAATGGCGGATGCACAGTTCAGTCTATGAAGTGCATACATATTGGTTGTGAGGAGATCATGGTCCCTGCACTGCCTGCAGTCCATAGAGTGGGAACAATTTAAGAGTCCATTTTTGTAAATTAAAGGGACATGCATATGAGTTGGAGCCGATTAATACAACTAAGAAGATGACTACAGTGTCATCTAAACTGAAGACATTACAAACTAAAAATAAATATAGGAAACATTTAAACATGGTAATGACAAATTTGTGGAATACATCACAGCTCAGCCTTCCATGATTAAAAAAAGTTATGTATCTGAGGCAGGAAGAAAATAACCTAAGAAATTAAAAAAATTCTGTGTTTTCACAAATGGAATGATAAGTCCTAAAATAAAGGAAAATTGAACATTGTTCATCTAGCAATAAACTGACAAATGTTTCTGATTTTATAAAAGCCTTTGCAGAAAGATAGAGAAGCAGGTTTGAAATAGAATCAATAAGTACTATAGCAGGACAGCTGATTTAATGCACTTCTTATATATTATTGCTTTAGACATTACAGAGGAAGAGAGAGGAAGAAATACTTGATAGATTAAAAAATACAAAAACAAGAATGGCAGCAGATGTAGAGAACATCTCAGATATTAAGTTAGAAGTGCTTAAAATGAGATTATAGACCATCTTCTCTGGATATACAGGAAATCTATAACAGAGACATGATATTAAAGGACTGCAGAAAGCAGTAGTGATCCTAGTTTATAATGGAAAGGGTATACAAAAGGCATAACAAAATACTGGGCCATTTCTTTGACAACAGAGTAGTAGACAAACTTTTGCAAAGTATAGGGCAAAAGAAATTAAAATAGCATGTTAGCATCAGTAATATTGCCTTTGTATGTCAACAGGGATGCAAAAACAACTGTCTACTCTTGCATGTAATAATTATTTTGTAGGATATTAAGATCATTGAGGTGAACATGCAAGTCAATATCATTTATCTTGCTTTTTCTAACATGTAAGACAATGCTGATTGTGAATTTCTTTTAAACTGATTACATCAAAGTTTTCCTCATATATTGATTACATTGGTAAACAGCTGCTTATAATACATATCCTGGATCTTAAAAATAGGTGACTTTAGTAATGAAAATGGGCTTGAAATAAAGTCATCCATCAAGCTAAGTTTTGTTACCATATTTATTCTGTCTTTATGCATTTCATGTTGTAGCATCTAGAAATGTAATGATTAAAGGATACGTTATTTAATATCTGAAACACATGCCTGTCAGTTACAAAGAAGAGCTAACCCCCCTCATTGCCTCAAATTTTAAAGAGAGATAAATTATTATGAATAATAAAAATATAAGTAACTTTCAAAATAATTATTCAAAGCCCCATATCTGGATGTACTTCAATAACTACTACACACTAGGCCTAAATTAAGAAAGCATCATTTGAAAGAAAAAAATATGACAGCCTATCAGGCTACAGATGCTCATGCTGAGAACAAAAGCAGTAATATACGTCTGGGGTAGTTACAGACAATATTTTAATATTTACAGATTAAATTAACATGGTTTGCAACAAAGCTAGTAAGAACTCAAAAAATAATGATTGGGCTTCTTGGAAAGAAGCTGCCATTCATGTTGTTTTATTTTACCATGATGCACAACCTATGTCATTTCACTCTGGGGATCTTAAATCATTATTTCATAGAACAGCCTGTCATTCTTGTTTTCATCGCAGGGTCAGTAGCAAAACTACTGCTTAGGGACATATGTTTTATGGATCACAGTTCATGTATGACTTGATGCCACTGCCAAAATTGCATGTCCCTCCAAGTAATGAGGATAGCCCTTATACACTGAGACACAGAAACCTCTGAGATGATTATATTAATTATGGGGTAAGGGTATAGCTCTAACACGGTGGGTTTGAGGGACTTTGCCCCTACAAAAAGAAAGAAACATTTTTAGTGTTTCACTTGCTACTTTTGTAGAGTTTCTGTTCCAAGCTTTTGTTATTGATAGTTGTGAATAAAGCAGACTTGCCCATTACTACATGATTTTCACCATTTTAGTATGAATTCCGAGAAAGAACTTTGGTGTTCTTAACTTACCCAACATCAACTCCTTGCACAAGGCTTCATGTACTGTGATGATTCAGATAAGTTAGGCATTTGAATACTTGGTCTGTAAAGGAAGGAGATGCAAGCTGCTCTATGATCATGGGGCTTTGAAGCTGTAGGTCCTGTTTTCAGTTATGTGCCATCTCTCTGTGATGTCAGTGACACATGGTGAGTGCCAAAGGTATGTTAATTTGAGGCTACAAGATCAGACATAATATGGTAGACTGTGAATGCATTATATTGCAGCAGCAGCTTTCTAGTCTGTGCTGGTGTCATAAGTTCATAAGTTCATAGGTATATACTAGGCCAACTATCACTAGGGCCTTTATAAGCCTTACCATGCAACCCAGATGTGACCCCCCCAAGTTTTATGTTTTAGACATTTATACAGAAGATGATTTTTTGGTTATGATATAATTTGTTGGCTGTCTCTGAACATCAGAGACATAGGTACCAGATCAAGGGTGAATTTCTGATTTCCCATGCAATGGTCCAACTTACAGTTGAATAGGGTTGTGGAGGGACTTTGTTTCACATGAATGGGGTGCTTATTCTAGAGAATATTAATTCTCTGACATACATGTCTATCTTGCTAAAATGTCCTACTTATGGCACAAACAAAATTTAGGCCTTTGGATCTAGGAGTTCTGATGCTGCTTGTTTCGCAGATGTGCAAAAGGTTCATCTGAGCAAGTACTAAAGATGCCTTGTAAGCCAGGCATAGATCGCCTCTCAGTACTCAGTAGGAAACTGAGTATAAAAATTGTGCTTTGAGGTTATCCACATAAGAAATTATGTCCTGTATTCAGTTTGTAAAGAACCTTCATGGACATTCCAGTTACTACATATCCCAATACCCTTATACTGGGAGATTTTAACTACCCCCCATTAACTTGGAAAATTATTCATGTACCAACACACTTGCTCAACATTTTCTGGAATTCCTTAATTCCAACACCCTGGGCCAACTCATTCTTAACCCCACCAGGAGTAGAAACATCCTTGACCTGGTCATTACTAACATGGGCGACCGTTGCTCTACACCAGTAATCAATTCCTCCCTGGTCAGATCTGACCGCAAGCTAATCACCATGGATATCCACATCCCACCCTCTCCTCCCTTAAATGAAACCACCATAAAAACTTCTGCAAAGCTAATTTTGGGCTTCAAAAAACAGAGGTGGCTAACTTCACAACACCCATGCAAATGGAAAATAGGTGCATGACTGCTGAATCATACACCAATGCACTGTATGAGTACATACACAAGTGCATGGAACAGGCCATACCAAACAGAACCAAGATGCTCTCCTCCAAAAAACGGAAGCCAATCTGGTGGTCCCCCACCTTAAACAAACTCTACAACAGAAGGAAAAAACTGTTGCAGAAAATGGTGACGTCCTTGTTAGCCTCAGCAAAAAACTGAGATCCTTCATCAAATTCTCGAAAGCTAGCTACAAAAACAAAATTGCTGCAGATTCTAAAGACAACCACAAGGCATTCTATATTTAAAAAGCAAAAACCAAACAGTCCCTGCTAGATGAAGCACCTCCAAGAAAGTAACAAATGCTCAATAGGAAAGACAAGAAGGTGCACCATAAGCTGCAAAACATGAATGAAATCCTCTCCTTGATGTATAAACACACTTTTATTGTAAAAAACAATAAAACCAGCTGCAAAGTAAGCGCCACGTTATAACAAACGCTTCATCAGACATAAAAGCACTAACACAAACTCCATTAAATACATTTTCTTACATCATTAACCAATTAAAAACAACAAATCATAACAAAGAAATCAAACACATGCACCTGACCAATTAACGCAATCATCAATGCTTAAATAAAATTCAGTATCTACACTTATCAGGTTGATATACAATATAAAATTAATGTCTAAGAGGTCTACTAGTTAGGAATGGCTTTAAGGTCACTCTATCATTTAGACCAAACCTATGTGCTTGTAGTTTTAGTATCCATTTAGCCTCCCTTTCCTCTGTGGTGTTTCTAACATTACCCAAGCGGCTAGTGGTAGGTACCAATTCCAAAACCTGAAACTTAAAGTTATGGGAACACCCTTTGTCCATAGTATGCCTGGCTAAGGCATTAGTACTGTTGCCTTTGTGGATAGCATATAGGTGTTCCTTACACGTTCCTTAAAGATCTTGTGGTCATGCCTACATAAAAATATTGCAGGTTTGACAAGTTGCAACATAAACCAAATTGGTGGATTTGCAATCGCATATTGACCAAGCTTGTAGAACGTTTGCTACAGGATGAACAAACGATCAGAGCAAGAAATATATTTGCATTGATTGCAAGTTTTGCAACTGAACGTGCCTGTTTTCTTCAGGCTTCTAGAACTTTGACCACCTCTATCATAACAGAGTAATCTGTTAAGAGAGCATGTTCCTGTATGCTACTTGTGGCCTCTCTTCCACCAGGTTCTTTATCCGTTCATCAACCATTAGTAACCTCCAATTTCTATTAAGGACATCCATCACATGATGGTTCCTATTTGTAAAAGGGATGACTATCCTGTTCGTGGTCTTTGAATTACTGACTCCTCTGATGGATTCACAAGGGTAGGGTCTATTTATCAAGGGTGCCCCTATGTTCTCCCTGTAGAGGTCACCCCTAGCAATTTCTGATTGTACATGTGTGTGACTATAACCCCTAGAAATAAAATTACTAGCTAACAGTGATTTGTGATGAGTGAAAACACTATTTTGAGATGTTAGCTTGGACACCCTTAGTGTTTGGTTTTTCACTAGATTCCGGTGTACATGTCTAGGATGCATGCTGGCCCGATGTAAAAGGTTATTCCTCCAACATGATTTCCTAAAGAGCTCCGTCTCAAAACTGGTAGCTCCCTTGATGATCTTAACATCCAGAAACTCAATGGCATCAACACAATAACTGCATTCGAAGCATAAAAAATTTGTTGTCTCATTTAAATAAGTCACAAAACTTAGCAATTCATCAACAGTGCCTCCCCAAAGCAAAAAAACATCATCTACAAACCTGTTGTAGTAAGCAAGATGTTTATTGTGGTCAAGGTTAGTATTCAAAACATGTTGATCTTCCCATTGTGCCAACACAAGTTGGCATAGGCGTTAACATGGGTGCCCATCATACGCCTTTAGTTTGTAGATAATATCTGTTTTCATAACAAAGCACGTTGTTCTCAAGAACAATTTCGAGAAGCGACATACACTTGTTGATGACACTAGAAGATGTTCCCTTATGTGTTAAAAAAGCTCGAACATGTTCCATGCCAACATCATTGGGTATAGAAGTAAACAATGACTTTACGTCTAGTGTGACCAAAAGACTGAGGGTGTGTAAAGGGTAAGATTTACTAAAAACAGCTAGTTTCTCCAAAAAATCTGGTGTATCACTGAGTATATGTTGCATCTCTGAAACAAAGGGTTTAAGCAACTTATCCAAATAAATGGATGAGGGTTCTGTCAACCATCCACGGCTGGATACAATAGGTCTTAAAGACGGAGAACATAGGGGCACCCTTGATAAATAGACCTTACCCTTGTGAATCCATCAGAGGAGTCAGTAATTCAAAGACCACGAACAGGATAGTCATCCCTTTTACAAATAGGAACCATCATGTGATGGATGTCCTTAATAGAAATTGGAGGTTACTAATGGTTGATGAACGGATAAAGAACCTGGTGGAAGAGAGGCCACAAGTAGCATACAGGAACATGCTCTCTCTTAACAGATTACTCTGTTATGATAGAGGTGGTCAAAGTTCTAGAAGCCTGAAGAAAACAGGCACGTTCAGTTGCAAAACTTGCAATCAATGCAAATATATTTCTTGCTCTGATCGTTTTGTTCATCCTGTAACGAAACGTTTCTACAAGCTTGGTCAATATGCGGATTGCATACATGTATTTTCAGGAGACCTCCACAGCAAGGAATAGATAATATTTGTATACACTGTTTTTATATTTCGTTTGAAAGGCATGAAGCATTTTTCTTGTTTTTGGTCTCCAGTTGATTCAGTACTTCTCTGGGTCAGTCATCACACCAAAAACAGGAATGGCATAATCTGTTATGTAAACAGCTTAATGGGCTGAAGGCAAAATAAAACACCAGAGAATCACTCAGGAATATCCCCCTCTGAATTTTTATCCCTGCTATAGTAACTTGCTCTTTGTTATAACTTAACTTCAAAGTGGTTTACGACTGTTTCATTGTCAATGTAGTACAACTGATCGATGCAGTGTATATTTTATACATCTGTATGCATTCCATTATCCATGAATTTGGGATACTGTAAAATTATTTTTTTTTTGTAAACTATCCATGCTATGCTTAGATTCTCTCTCTTTTTACAACTCTCTGTTATGGCTTTATTTAGCAACAAATAATCCTTTGTTCCTTTTCGTTCTATTGCCATAATTTATTTTTTCCTAAATGACTATAAACTCTATCTGTATCAATGCCAGTATACAATTTATATATGGTTGGAAGACAAGTTATTGCTCTATAGTTCTCATGATGGTTTCTAGGTTCACCCTTAAAAAGGAGTATCAGTTTTCCTGTTGTTAACCAGGTTGGTGTTTGGAAAGTTCATATAAGTAATTCTTTATATAAAGATGTTACTACCACTTGTCAGACGTTAAGTACAACATCTGGAACCAGGGTTTTCCATTTAGGAGTTCTTCTTAATCCTGTCTCAATTTATTTGGCTGTTACTTCATCTCTTTTCATATCCTCTGCATTAGAACTTCTTGCTGTTTCGTTTAATTCTTCTCTCCATTTCTTTGTTATGTTCAACACAGTCTTCTAAATACATTTTTCAAAATGTACCTATCTCTTGTCTTTTTTTTTTGGTGGTATTTTTATTAATTTCGCCATGTTTCCCAATTTTCTTAATCTTTTGGGTCGTCAATGAGTTAATTATTTTGTATTTTTTCCTTTATATTTATCTGCAGACCTTCTATGGTTTTCTGCTTCTGTTGATATTTTTAGTTTATTAAATCTATGTCTATCAGTATTTCCCATAATCTGTTCTTCAAATGAATTCCGACATCCACTGTTTGATATTGGCATACAATCTCCTCTACAGTTCTAGTGTGTAATGTCTGCCATGCACAATTTAGCACAATGGCAATGTACATTATTTTAGAAAATATTTTCTCAAACGCAGAAAAAGTACAAGTTCCCTGGAGCCCTATTTATTGATTTGAAAAAAAAATCATAAATAAGCTATTCATTCAAATGTAGGCTTAATGTGGTTTCTCTAATAAATTCATAAAAAAGCTTTTTAAATCATCAGTACAACAGACCATTTCAGATAATTTCAGTTAGTAGAAGATCAGACAGTGATGTATTTACATGTGGGTGCCACAATGGTCTATACGAGACCCTCTACGTTGGGGTTTGGCATAATTGGTAAAGTGTTTACCTTGCAGACACAAGGTACAAGGTTTGATTCTCATCTTTAGGAAACACAACTGGGCTTAAAACGGCCCCTGGGGTCATTAGCCAAGTAATCACATGAACCTCTGGTGTTTACATTATTTATCAATAATTTACCCTACGATCATTCTTTCCTAACTACATCACTGTATGCTGATGATATTGTAACACGGAATTCAAATAATGCAACTAAAGAAGTAGAAGCTTCTGTCCAAAAGAGATTTACAAAGTAATAAGTGAGTAATACTAAACAAACTAATGCTTTAAAATACTATACTGCATCAACTTGACATTTATGATGGTAGGTAAGCCCCAGAAATTACAAAAATACCACCACTATTTCAATTAAAGATCTGCATGACAATCCTCTTTCAGCAGATGTTCAGAGCAAACTAGGCACATAGATTAATCCAAACTCTAAATTGTCAATATCACTCAAAATCCACAGTGCAAAACTTTTGGAATCAATTGTTATCACAGAAATTTTCACATCCCTTACTGCCAATGTTTGGAGAAAAATTATCCTAAACATACCAACCCCTCATTTGAAATGTATCTTAATAATAATTACCATAATCTCAATTCAAAATATCTCACTTCTTCAAACTAAAAAAGGAGAAAATATTCAGATTTGTTTCCCTCATATGCACAAAGAACAGTTCTGCCACTTATTATCCAAAGCTAAATGGATGCCAATAACAAAAAGAAACTACTTCCTGTTAAATACTCTTAACATTCAAATTTTGTAATGATGTGTATCATCCCAGTCAAGAAATAAAAAGAAAAACAATTTATTCACAATGGAATCAGTGTGGAATTTTGATACTAAGACCAATTTACACTCTAGCTTTTGGAGATAAAAAAACTTTCTACAGGTTTTTTTTTTCAGCCAGCTGGAACAGTCTGTCACAAGATATTTTAAATATAATTGAACTGTAGTTTTACAAAGAAACATCTTTTGTAGCAATACTTAAGTTGGTAGAAATGTTCTACTAGAAATGACCATATGATGAATGTTGATATAATTATATATATATATATATATATATATATATATATATATATATATATATATATATATATATATATATATATATATTATACACAAGTGTGTGTGTTTCTATGTGTTGATATATATAAAATGTATACCATTTATTTTATTTGTTCAGTTTATTTGATTACCAAGAAAGTCCAACTAGGTAGGAGCCCATTTTCAGTAGAAGCCCAGGGATAAAAGTACTAAAGTATTACAAAACATTTTAAGAACAATAATTTTACAGTTTTCAAAAATAATACAAAAAGCATCTACAGTTTAAAAAAATTATACCAAAATTAAGCATTATATGAAAACACTGGTTAAGAACAGATGCAAGTTATATGACAATGATTTACTATTTATAAAAACTTTAGCCACTTTGTAGAAAAATTAAAGGTAAGTTAGTATAATACAAACAGAAATTGCAATATGAAGTGAGAAAAAGCATGCTTATGGTATATCCAGAGAGAAAGCCAGGGGAGACAAATTGATAGAAGTAAGGAGGTGAATGAAGAAGGGAGGATAAGGAGGTATAAGGTATGAATAGGTACTTGTTCACAGTTAGGGATATAGTTTATCCTACCAATGAACAAATGAGAGATGTGCAATACTTGAAACTGGTAACCAATCAACGCTGCACTATACCGGAATGACCAGGAGAAATCATCCTTCTCCAAAAAGTCCTTATTAGTTTGAAAAATCCACCAACAAATCTCCAAAAATAACAGTAATTTTATTAAACAGCAGACAACAGTATCAGTTATGCACTTTTGTCCCTCATGGATACTGGGACTTCATCAGCAATGATAACTCTCACCTGTCCAGATTTGCACAGAATGTATAGCTTTTTGCCTCATATTTTTGATCTGTTCCTCATAAAATTTGTGGTTTTCTGGATTTTTTTGGCAAACCATTGAGGACTGAATTCACTAAATAATGACAAGCATGAGTTTCAGACTTCAAATCCTTCAGAAAATGCATGGCAACACAAGATCTTTTATTCTAGTAGATTTCTAAGTTTATAACAGCAATATTTAAAATTTAAATAAACTAAGAAAACTTCTAAGACCCTTTGAGAAAGGACACTGGACCTGTGATATTTAAGTGCTTCTGTTCTTTATTTAATAGAATTTCATCAGAAAATGATAATTCTTCTGCTTCTCAGTTTAGTGTTTATCTTCTTCTGCTTCTTCTTTCAGCTTTTCCCGGTTGGGGGTCGCCAGAGCGGATCACCTGTCCGCTCATGATTGGCAGTGGAGTTTTACAGTGTCAAGTTGCCAGCCCGGTGCCCATCCTTTCACAGAAGGCACACACATGCACACACTCATGCATAGGGCCAATTTAGAGTGCCCAATCCACCTACAGCATGTATTTAAAATTTGTCCCTATTTTTCGGGCTTTGTTCCCTCCATTATTTTTGGTTTTGTTCAGATTTTTTTGTGCTAAGATTATTGAGAGCTATGCTGATAGCATATTATAAGTGTTTAGATTTATAACCTTCCTAGTCAAAAAACTTGGCTGACTTAAAGGGATATTATCCAAAAAAAGGGAACATATACTAAATCTACAACTCAATTGAAAAAAACAGAAGCTCAATTAAAAATTGATCAAAAAATCAAATACATAATATATTCAAATAAATCATGAGTGATAACGCTATTACCCTATCTAAAGTCTAACTTACAGATATACAGGAATTAAAAATATAAAAATGAATATATATATATATATATATATATATATATATATATATATATATATATTTAATGCAAGTAGGTAATAAATATTACAATAATCAGTCTAAATAATGAGCATATTATAGTTTCATAGTTTTATAGTTTAGTACTAGGCTATCTGCCCTGGGGCATTTGTAAGCCTAGCCATAGTGATGTGGCTTTCGCCACCCCATAAAATGGTACAAAATGCACAGAATAGATTTAGAATACTGTGCCTCTGTCTAGTAGTGACACAGTGAAGGTCCCCTTATATAATAGAATTAGTTTACTGTGCCCCTGTCTAGTAGTGACACAGATGTGACCCCTGGGGTAAACTTATGATCTCCCATTCACTCATCAAGATTTCTCTTGAAGAGAATCAGTGAGGGGCTCTGCCTAACATGAACTGGGATCTTGTTCCAGAGCATGGGAAGCCTCTGGGTTATGAATCTATCCCTCCAGCATGTCCTATCCATACTTGTGCCGAGGTTTAAGTCTTTAGCTCTCGTGGTTCTGATGGATTTGGATTTTTTGAGGTGGAGCATGTCCATCAGTTCCTGATTGGACATGGCCTTGTACGTCAGGCAGAGATCACCTCTGAGCAGGCGGTATGCTACTGAATAGAGCTGGAGTTTCTTTAGTCTGGCAGAATAAGACTTATGTTGGAGACCCTTGATCCTCTTGGTGAGGTACTTTTGTGGTCTCTCCAGCTGTTGCAAATGCCGTGCGAGGTACATACCAAATGGGGCATTGTACTCAATCATGGGTATGATGAGGGAGGAGTATAGGGGTACAATGACATCCTTGGATCTGGATGTGAATCCCTTCATGATAAGGTGTGCAAGGTAGAATGTTTTTCTAACCACTTTGGCAATGTGGGTGTCAAATGAGAGGTCGCTGTCGACTTGGGTCCCTAGGTCTCTGATTACTTTTTCTGTACTCAGTGGGTTGCTGTCTATGTGATAATTTGTGGGTACTTTGTTTTTCCCAAAGGGGATGACTATACATTTTTTGGCATTTAGTTTAATGCCATGACTCTGGCACCAGTTGTCTGTTTCTGTGAGGCCTTTTTGTAAGATGTATGTGTCTGCTGGTGTATCGACTATGGCGCCTAGTTTGTAGTCATCTGTGAACTTTGTCAGCCACAACCCTCCCATGTTTGCTTTAACATCTGAGAAATAAATGCCGAACAAGAGGGGTCCCAGGACAGATCCCTGTGGGACACCACTTGTGACTGGCTTTGAGTCTGACATTGCTCCAACGATTTTAACTTTATGGGTTCTGTCCTTTAGCCAGTTTGCAACCCATCTAGTGACATAAGGGTTTACATTTAAGCTATTGAGCTTATCTATGATGCCTGAGTGGGGTATTGTGTCGAAGGCCTTAACCAAGTCCAGGTAGGCTGTATGGACTGCTTTGCCCTCATCAATGGCTCTAGTGACTGTTTTGAAAAAGTCAACCAGGTTCAAAAGGCAGGATCTGCCCTTTACAAAGCCGAACTGGGTGGGGTCAAGTGTCTGTAGGTCCCCGATGTCTCTGTTTATGAGTTCCATAATGATTCTTTCCATAGCTTTGCAGATCAAGCTGGTTAAGCTTATGGGGCGGTAGTTCCCAGGGTCTGTAGAGGTACCCCCTTTGTGGAGTGGGACCACTGTTGCTGTATGCCAGTGTTCAGGTACATATCCTGTAGTAAGGCTAAGGTTAAACAGCATTTTTATGTGCGGGTTTAGCTCCTCTTGGAGTTCACGTAGCACGCAACCCGGGATACCGTCAGGTCCCATTGATGCTGTGTTTTTAGCTTTGCTGAGGGTGGCTCTCACCTGGACATCTGAGATGACAGGGAGATTACATTCAGCTGGGATAAGTATTTCTTCTTTTGGGGGTGAGGGAGGGGAGAAATTTGCACTAAACTTGTCAGCCAGAATGTTGGCAATATCTGTGGGTTCAGTGTATTTTTTGTTGTTGTGAACTAACTCTGAGCATATCTGAGGGTTTTGCCCAGGTTTCTAACATAGCTGAAGAAGGCTTTGTGGTTATCTTTAGTGTCCTTAGCGATTTTTCTCTCAAAGTTGACCTTGGATGTTTTTATGAGAGAACATAGTTTTCTGCTAGTGTTGATCAGAGATGTCTTCCCTTTATGGGATTTTGCTCTGTCGTGCAGTAGCTTCCTTCTTTTGTTATACAATTTGTTAATGGATGAGGTCCACCAGACAGGATGCTTGCCTTTGGTGGAGAGGGACTTGGATTTATTTGGGATTGCATGATCCATACATTCTTGGAGATGTACATAGAAAGCATTTGTGAAGGATTCAGCATTGTGGGATGTGGTATCCACTAGCCCAGTGGGCTTAAAGGATACCATCTCAGTCTTAAGAAGAGTGAAGTCTGCTTTTGAGAAGTTTTTCACTGTGGTCTTTTGTGCTGGGGGTGGAGGTGGGATATGTATATCCAGGGTGATTAGTTTGTGGTGAGATCACACTAGTGAGGGGTATACCTCCGATGTGGAGCATTTTGTCCCCATGTTTGTGATGATCAGGTCTAGTATATTATCTCCCCTAGTGGGAGAGGTGACCAGTTGTTCAAGTGCATTTGAATTTATGAATTCCAGGAACCTTTGGGCTAGGGTGTTAGGGCTAGAATAATGTACCCAATCTATGTTAGGGTAGTTGAAGTCTCCCAGTATGATGGTATTTTGTGATACATTCATATCCTCCAATGTCTTCAGGAAGGCTGAGTGGGGTTCCTGAGATTGGGAGGGTGATCTGTAACATGCTACCAGTTGTATAGCAGTTTTGCCTATGGTTAGTTGCACCTGTATGGTCTCTGATGCTTCATGTGTTGCTACTAACCTGGAGGTGTGGATGTCCTTGATGAATATGGACGCTCCCCCTCCCTTTGTGGTTCAGGCCGGGTTTTGGGGCCGAAAAGCATGATACGAGGTATAGCTTGGTAGCGCTGGGGTGCTCTCAGGAGCCTTGAACCAGGTTTCAGTTACTGCACAGACATTGATGTTCTCCATACTGAGGAGTGCATCGAGTGCCTGCATCTTGAGATTTAGACTTCTGGCATTGAGCAGCATTACCCTTAGTTTTTTTCCATTTTTGTTTTCTAAGGAGGTGGATTTGTCTTTTGAGCCTTGCCTAAAAAAGGCACTATGGGGATGGCAAGAGCCTTAGCCAATATCCAGAAGCCCAGTGGCGACAGGTGCAAGCCGTCCCTTGCGAAGCAGCGTGGCTTGTCCAACATGTCATCCCAGGCAGACAGACATTGGATTCCCTTAGAATGACACCAGTACATGAGCCAATTATTAAAGCTGATCATCTTGTCTTTGTATTGTGGCATCATTCTTGGTGAGGGCAAGATGCTGCTTAGGTTCAGGGTCATACCAGCCTGGGCTACATAATCAGAGAGCTCCTCTATGTCTCTTTTCATGTAGTCCAGGGAGGAATGTCTCAGGTCATTCACGCCAGCATGGACAATGACGGAGTCATATTTGTACTTGCTTTGGAGTGACCTGAATGCGTGTGTTATGTGGCGGATCCTAGCTCCCGATAGGCAGCTCACAGTCACCCTCTCCTTGTTCAGCCTGGTAAGTGGGACATCAGTGTGTCTGACTATAGAGTCACCTATTACTAGTGTATCAGGCATGGTGTTTGGCCTTAAGGGCTGTGATTGATTGACACACTGATTTATTGAAGTATGTGTTGCATGTGTTTTGTTTTGAGGTGGTAGATTTTTGGATGTCTGCTTTGGGAGCCTCTGTTGTTTTGGTAAGTTTTTTATTAGAGCCTCCGAGTATGTCTTTGTGTTTTTATGTGTTTGGTTTGCAGTTGTGGTAGGTCTATGTGGGACTGGGTTTGTTGTGTATGTGGTTACCATCTCCTCCTGTCTGGTCATGCCAGCCCTGAGTTGAGAGAGTTCAGCCTGCAGTTTGGCTATATAGTTGCATCTCTCACATGTATTTGTGTTTGTTGGGAGGAGGAGAGGGTTGTCTGTGTACATGAGACAATTGTAGCATTGTCTCAACATACCCAGATTAACCAGCTGAACTGGAGAGGACACCAGTAATCTACCATTCGACATGCTAGAACAGTATAAGGGAGTGCTGTGCCTTTAAGGGAAGTGGATATTCACAGGGGTGGTAGGTGGATGTAGTGCTTACTTAGTATGAGAGTGCTTACTTAGTAGAGGAGTTTTGAGAACAAGTGCTAGGCTTATAATATAGCGAGTAGTCTGATTATACTAAGAGTAGAGCTTCCTTAAGGGGAAATTTGAAGAGCAGACTTGGCGGAGCCAGAAGAAGTTTAACCTTGTTTAACCAGCGCTGCGCTATGCGTACAATCGTGCAAAGCTGTGCAAACATGGATTTTAAACAGGGAACTTCAAAAGAGCTAGAAATGGTCCAAAACAACCAATTACTACAGCTCTTGTGCTGAGGTCACTTCCTACAAGGACAGGTAGGCTGCTCAAGGCTCCCCACTCCCACTGGTGAGCAAAGAAACTTCCTTCTATCCAGTAAGGTAATGGACAACACAGGAACTACACCACAGCCCAGAATACAGCAAAGCCTGTAAACTGGTCTAAATTAGTTGAGGAGAGGCGGGAAAACAAGGATTTTTTTTGTTTTTTGTTTTTGTTTTTAGATAGAAACACACAGAAAATGCAGAAACAGTAATAAATCAGTTACACAGGCTAGCACACTTTAGTGGGCAGCCTCAACAGTTAAATTAAACAAACAAACAAACTTTCGATCAAATTCGACTAAAATGTAACTTTAAGTGCAGATATTAAATAATGCAGCAAACAGATAAAAAAACAGTTTAAGCTTGTTTAGGGTAAGCTAGAGAAGGTATTTCAAGTAAAAAAACAGCAAAGATACTTAAATACAGAAAGTAGTCACTTTTCTGAGTTCTATGTAGCTAGGACCACTCTGCAGGACCACGAGGAGCTTGTCTGAGTAGTATAGCCAGAAAAAAATGCCCAAAGGCGGATTTTAGACAGGGAACTTCAAAAGAGCTAGAAATGGTCCAAAACAACCAATTACTACAGCTCTTGTGCTGAGGTCACTTCCTACAGGGACAGGTAGGCTGCTCAAGGCTCCCCACTCCCACTGGTGAGCAAAGAAACTTCCTTCTATCCAAGTAAGGTAATGGACAACACAGGAACTACACCACAGCCCAGAATACATCAAAGCCTGTAAACTGATCTAAACTAGTCGAGGAGAGGCAGGAAAACAAGGATTTTTTTTTTGTTTTTTTTTTGTTTTTAGATAGAAACACACAGAAAATGCAGAAACAGTAATAAATCAGTTACACATGCTAGCACACTTTAGTTGGCAGCCTCAACAGTTAAATTAAACAAACAAACAAACAAACTTTTGATCAAATTCGACTAAAATGTAACTTTAAGTGCAGATATTAAATAATGCAGCAAACAGCTAAAAACAGTTTAAGCTTGTTTAGGGTAAGCTAGAGAAGGTATTTCAAGTAAAAAAAACAGCAAAGATACTTAAATCCAGAAAGTAGTCGCTTTTCTGAGTTCTCTGTAGCTAGGACCACTCTGCAGGACCACAAGGAGCTTGTCTGAGTAGTATAGCCAAACAAAAAACGCCCAGAGGCGGATTTTAAACAGGGAACTTCAAAAGAGCTAGAAATGGTCCAAAACAACCAATTACTACAGCTCTTGTGCTGAGGTCACTTCCTACAGGGACAGGTAGGCTGCTCAAGGCTCCCCACTCCCACTGGTGAGCAAAGAAACTTCCATCTATCCAAGTAAGGTAATGGACAACACAGGAACTACACCACAGCCCAGAATACAGCAACGCCTGTAAACTGGTCTAAACTAGTTGAGGAGAGGTGGGAAAACAAGGATTATTATTTTTCTTTTTTGTTTGTTTTTAGATAGAAGCACACAGAAAATGCAGAAACAGTAATAAATCAGTTACACAGGCTAGCACACTTTAGTGGGCAACCTCAACAGTTAAATTAAACAAACAAACAAACAAACTTTCGATCAAATTCGACTAAAATGTACCTTTAAGTGCAGATATTAAATAATGCAGCAAACAGCTAAAAAAACAGTTTAAGCTTGTTTAGGGTAAGCTAGAGAAGGTATTTCAAGTAAAAAAACAGCAAAGATACTTAAATCCAGAACGTATAATTGGGTCTTAAGTTACCAAACTCTACCATAAAAAATAATACTAAAACTACCCTCATTTCTTACATTTTCTTATATTCCTTATTCCATTTATTAGATTAAAAATACTAATACTTGAAAATATAAATACATAAAATAATAAATATGGGCAACAAATACCTATTATATAAACTTCTACCCTACAGATCATGTATTTAAAGTTTTTACATGACATTTTTATTTTATGGAAGGGGACAGAAGATGAAGTTAAAAAATGTACATGTTGCATTACTAACACTACAACATTTTTAAAGTTTACATACCATTTTGATCCTAATAGAATTTATTATTTACATACTACTATTTCTAAAGGGAGAGGGAAATTTACTTCTAATATCTACAGAAAACCCACTTTTAGTAATGGATACTTGCATTTTAAGAGTCTCAGCCTATTTAGCACTAAAAATAGTACACTTAAGGACAATTTATATGACTTATCCTGCATGATATCAGATGATGAATTATTAAAGTCTGAGATGGATAAGACTGCGAACATGTTCATGAATAGAGGATATCTGATGAGACTAATGCAGGGGGTAAGACATGAGATTATTGAAAATTGTGATCATAAGTTTCAACCATTATTAGATGTTGATTTGGTTCCTAATACAATGGACAAGAAGCATGGTACAATACAATGCAGCAACAGATTTGATAGGTTTATGGACTGGTAGGAGTTTTTGGCCACTGGACCATAATGACTAACTGAGAACATAATTGTGTAGAATGTTATTTAGTGCTGGACTAGCAGATGGATGCTGGATAATTTTATAGGTGGTAAGAAGCTGTGTGTATGTTAACTAATAGGGTAGTTCTAACCAGTTTAGGCTTTTTAGTGCTATACAGTGATGAGTTCTGAAAGGAGTATTTGCTGCAAATTTAGCAACTTTGTTATGACATTATTCACGTTTTGATTTTTGTGATGCCTTAAGGTTAGTAAGGATGAGAGTGCTATAATAAGTGTGGGAAGGAAATAAGTAGTGGCAACTGGAGTTTTATTTACATTGGTGTGGTGGTACAGTGGTGTAGTAGATATAATTGTTACCTCACAGCAAGAGGATCTCTGGTTTGATTCCCAGCTGGGTTGATTCTGTGTGGAGTCTGTATGTCCTCCCTGTGTTCAAGGGGGTTTCCTCTGGGTGTTCTGGTATTCTCCTACATTCCAAAGACATGCAGTAGGTGGATTTGACACTCTAAATTGGCCGTAGGTGTGAGTGTGTGGTGTGGAAGAACTACCAAGGCAGGGCTAAACCTTGGCTATAGATGATTGCCTCTGTTGAAGTGAAACCCCAACCCCATGTTCAAAAAATGAGAAAAAGGGGTTGAGGATGGATGGTGAGAAAGATTTTGGCTCTGTAAAGCATGCCTAGTTTTTGATGAGTTTTTCTTATGCAATTTTGTATAAGCAGGTCAAATTTAAGATTATTATCCACTATCATCCCTAATAATTTGCCATGAGTAGTGACTTCAATGGCTGGATTATCAAGAGGGAGGACTTTCATTTTTTTTTTCATGAATGAGGAATTTGTGGGAAAAAGTAGTACTTTATTTTTTTAGGGTCTAGTATGAGTTGTGAGTTAAAAAGCCATGTTTCAGTGGCTGTTAAAGCTTCCTGAGTAATTTTTGGAGGTATGCCATGTTGTTAGATGTGCAAATGAGTGTGGAGTCATGTCTGTACTGTATTAGAAAGGCTTGTTGTGTGGATGTGTGAAGAGTATTGGTGAGAATGTTAAAGAGAAAGAGACCAAGACCATAGAGCCTTGTGGTACACCAATGGTGACTGGGAGTTAGGAAAAGAGGCATGCCATTTTACTGGCTGATGCCTATTGGACAGGTAGCTTTTGAACCACAGAAGGGTGGACTGAGAGAGACCTAATGAGGACATTTGAAGTAGATGTTTGCTGTGACAAACTGTGTTGAAGGCTTTAGACAAGTCTAGAAATAAGGAGGAGACTAGTTTGCTATCTCTAGGCATACTGACAGTATCTATACATATTAAAAGCACAGTATTGGTGCTGTGGGAAGGACAGTAGCCATGTTGTAGGAGGGTAGGAGTCCTTTCTGCAGGAGATAGTTTAGCAATTGTTTTTGAATACATTTTTTCAATAATTTTTGAGAGGGAGATAACATTGCTGTAGGTCTAAAGTTGGTAATGTCCGTTGAATTTCCTTCTTTGTGCAGAGGGGAATGGTGTGACTTTTTACAGAGAGATGGAATATGGGATTCCTGGACTGACTTATTTATAAGGATTGAGACAAGACAGACAGTTTATCAATTGAAATAGAGCATGGTTTGAGTTTGTTTAAGACTTGTTTTATATAGGATGTAAGCACAAGTTTGAAGGTGAAAGTGGATGTGCTGATATGTGGCTGTTGGGCACGGTTAGAATTAGGTGCTGGAGAATTCTTTGTAAGAGATGTTATATTATCTATGAAATAAGAGTTGAATTGTATTGCAGTTTTGAGTGGTGAGTTATTGGGAGAGGGGTTAGGGTTAAATTTTTGGCTGGGATGCAAGATTTCTTTAATGGCTGTCCAGAATTTTTTAAGATTGTATTTACGATTATTCTGAAAGTTATTGTAGTTTAGTTTTTGTCTTTATTTACACCTAGTTCATTTAGCAAATATAACACATATAGTGCTTTAGTCTTTAAACTCTTTTACTGACTGCATTGCTCTTTCTGTATCACACTGTTCTCACTATTTAAGTCATGCTGTTAATCTCATTCTCAGATTTTGTTAAAAGTGTTTTCATTATTGTATTTAGTTAATTGCTGTAAGGATTTGTTGCTTTATACATTGTCTAATTAATATGTGTTCAACTTGTTTGTTCACTTGTGTCTGTTTGTACATGTGGAGCTTTCCTCCTCGGGGCTCTGCTGAAAATGGGACTTGTGTCCAGTCGGACAATACCCGGTAAACAAATAAAATAAATGCATAAATAAATTTGCTTTTTAGCATGATTGCAAAGCATTCTGAAGTTTTTAAGATATTGTACTATATTTTTGCCATTCTTTCCACTCATTTTCTCTATCCTGCATTAGCATTATAAACTTTTTAGATAGCCAAATTGCATTATTTGCTTTCAGTCTCTTCCTTCTAGGAGTTGCAAGGCTATTTAGGATACTCAGGAAAATTGTATTGAATTAATTTTCAACATCATATAAAGGGAGGATTCTTATGAAATTCCAGTTAATAGATGATAGGGTAGTTAATAAACATTTCTGGGCTAAACATGGAAAGTTTGGATGATGTTTTATAAACGTGCTATTTAAATGGATGTGGGAGAGGTCTGGTTGTGTAGATTGGTAGATTATCACTCAGACATTGTACCTGTGGTGGTGTATGTACTAGGGTATGATAATAGGATCCTCGCTAATAGGACATTTGATGTCTTGCTATAAAGTGAGGGGTTATTACTTAGTTGTGTGAAACCATATAAGTTCATTCTACTTGTAGAGTAGTTAGAGTTTATGTTCAACCCACTGACATTCACATCACCTAGTAGTATTTTTTCTTGTGGAATTGTTATGGATACCCAGTATAGGATATCCTCCAGTACAGCTGTATTGTCACCATGAGGGATATAAAGGACAGTAATATATGTTTGTTTATATTTGTTTATTTTCAAGAAAGTAATAAGAAGCTCTGCTGACTTGAATTTTGGTATTGGTTTGTTGTAAGGGGAAATGTAGTTGTAGAGAAATATTAAAGAGATACCACCACCTTTCCTCTGTATATGGCCATTATGGATAGTATTATAGCTGGGAGGTATCATTTTAGAGTTGCTTATTCTGAGTTTAAGCTAAGTTTCAGTTACGGTGAAAATATCAAACTTATGTTGGATAATCCAAGCATATAATTCTGCAGTTTAATTTCTTATGCTTCTAACATTTATGGCAGCAAAAGTTAGATTATCGGGGTTGTGGGTTTACTATACTGGAGTTAGAGTGGTATCTTGATGTTCATTGTGATAGTTGTGACCAGGGTCAGGGTGAATGTCTTCTCCTAGAAGACTTTTAGTATAGTGGGGAATTACTGATACTTGTGTTTTTGGAGAGTATTTTTCCACTTAATTTTGTTTTTGTTTGAGTTGAAATGGAGATAATCAGTCTCTATTTGGAGTAAAGGTAAGAGGCACCATTAAATAGGTTTGGTACAATGTGTGGAGAATGTAGGGTGGAAGTGTGAATAGGTGGTTGTGACAGAGTTGAAGAGATGCTGAGAGCTATTATAGAGTCATGGAAGGATAAGGGCTGGCCCAGTAGGAGGAGAATAGAGGATAAGCTGAGAAGTAACATGATTTAGCAAAGGAATCTGTACTGTATTGATGGCAGGTAGTAGGGAAGTAGGGATCAAGAAGGAGACAGGAAGTTGCAGAGCAGTAGGATATTTAGTAATGGGGAGTCTGAAAGATGTTAGAGGGTACATAGGGAAGAAGTATTTTCTATGAAGGAAGAGAGTTCCACTTCTCTGAAATGTAAGGAATAGTGGGGATTTAAAAGGCCAGAGTATGAGGATGAAGTTAAAACAGGAAGAAGTGAAGGTTTATTTTAAAAAAGTAGAAGATACAATGTAGAAAGGATAGGTACTGCTAGGGAGCGTGTGAGTATGAATGAATATAGTCCAACGCAGAATGGGAGAAAAATAGAAAATGGTGCTAAAAGATTAAATGGAAGTTGGGAATTAGGTAAAAAGAAACAGAAGTGTATGTATGACAGGATTATGGTTGTTTGGGAGGGTTAGGGAATAACAGTGACAAGTGAAATGTGTATGTCTAATGGTGGCATAAGAGGGGGTGGGTGGCACTTGGAGGTAGGGGAGTGATGTGAAGCTGGGCATAGCAGGCAGACTCCCATCCTCAGGTCAAAAATAATAATAGACACTACTCCATTTAGAGCCAGTAGAAAGCAATTATCAGAGATGTACAAAGTAGAAGAGTTTTTTTTTTGATTTCCTGAATGCAGAAACCTAGCAGCTAGCAAGACCAAGTAATTGGCATATACAATGTAATCTATTGGCCAAGAGACCAATAGGGGTGATATTACAGCCACTTTTCAACACAGTGCATGTGTATATTTGACTAGATAAAGTTAAAACACATCAAGGTTCTTCATGATAAGTTTGCTTACATTGTATAATGACAGAACTCTGAGTGAAAACATTAGAGAGTTGGGTCTTGTGACAGAGCTTCAGCAGTAATGTATCGTGGTTGGATGTAGTGATCACAAACTACAGTGACAAAATTCTCAATTGAAACATTAGGACGTTGGGCCTTGTGGAAGAGTTCCTGCAGTATCTGGGTCATATGTAGTAACCACAGGTTATGGTAGAATGACAAAGTTCTCAGTGAAAATGTTAGGAGGTTGGGCCTTGTGGCAGAGCTCCTGCAATACTGGGGTGAGATGTAGTGATCAGAGGCTACAATTATAAAATTCTCAGTGAAAACATTAGAGAGTTGGGCCTTGTGGCAGAGCTCCTGCAGTACCTTACTTAAAGATGGATACTGCACCCCAAACAAAGTATATATTAATATATATTCCATGATATGACTAAATATACCCAGTGCATATGTATATGTGCATATGTATGCACCTAAAACTAACGCATGTGCAATTTGACTATTTAATGCATGTGCAAACTCTATAAATTTGCCAAAAAATCTGGAAATACACAGGTTCACAGCAGCACAATTTATTTGTAGGCAAAATCACATGCAAAGCTTTCAAGATCTTTTTCAATGATTAACAACAATAAAATGCCATAAAAACATTAAATACTATCCTCTGCATCAGCTAGCAAATGACACAGGGGTAGTTAACAATCAATTAATTAAATAAGCAAACATTAAAAGGTGTACTCAACTAAGTGAATATATACACACCAAAAACACTAAATATAATTGTGTTTAACTTTCAAAACAGGTTTTATGTTATGTTGTGCGTTCAGTCCTGGTGGAACATCAGCTCTAAAGTAATTTATCCATTTATATTCTGTTAGTTCTGTTTGCTCAACTAAATTACCTCCTCTGCCATCAGGAAAAATCTAGCTTTATCTAGATGGGAGGAACAGTACATTTTTAATAATGAGTTGCAAGATCATTATAGAAATGAAAATATTTTATTGTTGAAAAGATTTGAGGATGATATTTTGATGCTTTGGGGAGGAACTATCTTAGCCCTTAATGCTTTTGGCCTGAATTACAAAATAAAACACAGTTTTTAATGTTTGATGTTAAACATTCAGAAACAGTAATACATTTCTTAGATACATGTAGTATATATAAGGAGAAATAATTTGACACAAAAATTCATAGGAAACAAGTGCAAGCTACTTGATATGTACACTCTAGAAGCATAGGTTCATAGGTTGGTACTAGGCTATCAGCCCTAGAGCCTATACAAGCCTAGCCATAACAATTCCCTGGCTATTTCTTCCCACATTATTTACTTTCCTGGACCCCTGTCTAGCAGGGCGACTGACATGATCCCTGGGGTGAATTTCCTTTCTCCCATCCAAACGTCAAGGTTCCTCTTGAAGAGGTCCAAAGAGGCACTCTGCTTGACATGTATGGGCAATCTATTCCAGAGTCTGGGGAGTCTCTGGGTCAGGAACCTATCCCTCCAGCATGTTTTGTTTATTGTGATGACAAGGTTTAGATCCCTGGAGCGTGTAGCTCTGAGAGATTGGGATTTCTTTAAGTGTAGCATGTCCAACAACTCTGGGTTTGACATGGCCTTGTATGTTAAGCAGAGATCGCCTCTGAGTAGACGATATGGAACAGAGTATAGCTGGAGTTTTTTAAGGCAGTCAGCGTAGGGCATCTGCTTTAGGCCTGTGATTCTTTTAGTGAGGTATTTCTGAGGCCTTTCCAGTTGTTGCAGATGTCTTGAGAGGTACATATCAAATGGGGCGTTGTATTCTATAATGGGTCTAATGAGGGATGAGTACAGTGGGACAATGACCTCCTTTTTTCTGGATGAAAAGCCCTTTGTGATGAGGTGTGCCACATAGAAGGATTTCCTGACTGTTGTGGCGATGTGGTTATTGAAGGTGAGACCACTGTCCACCTGTGTCCCTAAGTCTCTTATCACACTTTCTGTGTTTAGTGTACTGCCACCTATATGGTAATTCATGGATACATGTTTTTCCCAAAGGGGATAACAATACATTTCTTGGCATTGAGCTTGAGCCCATGGCTCTGGCACCAAGCATCTGTTTCTGGAAGGCCCTTTTGTAGAGTATCCACATCATTTGAGGATTCAATAATGGCTCCCAGTTTGCAGTCATCTGCAAACTTTGTTAGCCAGAGTCCCTTAGTGTTGACCTGTACTTCAGAGAAGTAGATGCCAAACAAGAGCGGCCCCAGGACTGAACCCTGAGGTACTCCACTTCTCACTTGTCTGGAGCTGGATTTGGAGTCGGCTACTTTTACAGTGTGGGTTCTATCAGTAAGCCATTTAGCAACCCATTGGGTGACATAGGGATTAATACCCAACTTAGTAAGTTTATCTATGATTCCAGAGTGAGGGATGGTGTCAAAGGCCTTGGCAAGGTCTAGATAGGCTGTGTGGACCACCTTACCCTTGTCCATGGCTCTGGAGACTGATTCAAAGAAGTCCATCAGGTTCAGGAGACAAGATCGGCCCTTCACAAACCCAAACTGGGTGGGGTCCAGTGTTTGAAGGTTGCCAATGTCTTTGTTTATAAGTTCCATGATAATACACTCCATGGCCTTGCAGATAAGGCTTCTCAGACTGATGGGACGGTAGTTTCCGGGATCCAAGGTGGATCCCCCCTTGTGGATTGGGATAACTGTAGCTCTGCGCCACTCAGTGGGCACGAAACCTGAAGTGAGGCTATGATTAAACATGACACTTAGGTGAGGTGCCAGTTCATATTGTAGTTCATGTAGCATGCACCCTAAACATGTTTATCAGAATATACTGAAGGGACAATTCCTCAGAGCTAGTAGGTTAAATACAGATGATAATGATTTTGTCACTGAAGTGGCTTTTATGACTGATGATTTCAAGATATGGGGGTACAATTAAGCAATGACAGAAAAAGAGAAAAGGAATTTAATGGGTGTACGTAATACAAGAGGTAAATCTTATTTGATTGGACCTTTGGATAAAGATAGTAGTGCTAATAGTAACTAGGAACAAAGTTTATGATATATAACTAAATATAATAGACATACTAATATGGTTAGGAATATTAAGAAAAACTGGACAATGTTGCAATCCAGTAGCAATATCGTAGAAATTGTGGGGGTACAACCAAGCTTTACTTATAAGAGAGAAAAAATTGAAACAGATGTTATGCTATGTTATGTTATGCTACAAGGATATGTCTAAGAGAATAAATCTTAACATTAGGAAAAAAGGTACTACATCTTGTCATAACTGTTTTCTGCAAGGAAATGAACACTGATTTAATTTTCACACATTCTATTACTAAGGCTGAACTTGTTTTTAGGACTTATGCTATACGTTTCACAGATAATGTCATATATCTTGCTAACTGTGAAGCCTGTGATAATTGCTATATAGGGAAAACTAACAAAAAACTTAAAGAGCGTAATAGTTCACATCATTCTGATATACGTAGATGTGTTAATGAAAATTCCCTATATAAGCATATTGCTACTAAAGGCACTAATCATAAATTTAAGTTTAGGGTATTGTAAAAGATTTTTCCTGATGGCAGAGGAGGTAATTTAGTTGAGCAAACAGAACTAACAGAATATAAATGGATAAATTACTTTCGAGCTGATGTTCCACCAGGACAGAACGTACAACATAACATAAAACCTGTTTTGAAAGTTAAACACAATTATATTTAGCATTTTAGTGTGTATATATTAATTTAGCTGAGTACACCTTTAAATGTTTGCTTATTTAATTATTTAATTAATTGATTGTTAACTACCCTTGTGTCATTTGCTAGCTGATGCAGAGGATAGTATTTAATGTTTTTATGGCATTTTATTGTTAAGCATTGAAAAAGAGTATACCTCGAAAGCTTTGCTTGTGATTTTGCCTACAAATAAATTGTGTTGTGGTGAATCGGTATGTTTCCAGATTTTTTGGCAGTTTGCATTTTCATCTTGGACACTTTAGCTTCCTTGAACTTTTATTTTTTGGTTGTTGAACTCTATAAATTTGCCATTGCCATGTGGCTTGGGTCATGATTGAAAAGGGTCCTGTGATTAGTTCATCAGCCCCAGTTAACAGCTGCAAATACATAAATAGATAGCTAGCTTAGATAGATAGATAGATAGATAGATAGATAGATAGATAGATAGATAGATAGATAGATAGAATACAGGGATGCACATGCTCACAGGGGAAGCACAGAGACCTTCACATGTTTGAGCATGC
This sequence comes from Protopterus annectens, assembly GCF_019279795.1. Classification (NCBI taxonomy): domain Eukaryota; kingdom Metazoa; phylum Chordata; order Ceratodontiformes; family Protopteridae; genus Protopterus; species Protopterus annectens. Next base: position 641,602,185 of record NC_056731.1, on the reverse strand, counting down.
ACTTCAGCCACTGGGTGAGGAATTTGGATAAAAGGTAAGAATATTAAGCAAGCCTTATATCCACAACTTTAGGGTGACTACACAGTTTCCTAAATAAGTAACAAGAGAGCAAGTACATAGGTAAAAAGGTCATACAGGAAAACCTCATAGGCCAAAACATTCAAAAGGATTGTGGCATAGCAGAGAATTCACTATGTAATACCTTAAACTTCCTATACGCATACATGGCCTATTGTGACTAGTTTATACTCATTCCATCAACTATTCAGCATACAAAACCTACAAACATAAAAATCACACTCATTTTGAACACTCAGCAAAAGGAGAAAACAAACAAAACAAAACAGTTTTTTTCAGAGGGGCAAGCTTCTTGCACCTCATACACCTTCTGCTTTAAATATACTAACTCCTAGATCACAGAACAGTGGAGAAAAGGCACATATCCTTAGTCAAATGTTTGTGATCTCTCACAGAAAATTACTGGAGTCACTACTACAAGCACATAGTTCAATAATTGATACATTAAAGAATTATAATTTGTATCCCCTTTTAATCAATTGGATTAATCTTTGGTTGTCTGGTCATTCACCTTGTGCAGCAATCGAAGGGGGCCACTCCAGCTTTCTCTCTGTATTATCTGCAACACCATAGGACTCTGTGCTTTGCCTCTTTCTTTTTAATTACTGCTTTCAACTAGTCCTAAAAACAATCGGTGTTGGCAAGCTAAACATGCTGTAAGTTTGGATTTATAATTGATAAGGATGGGTCCTCAGCATCTATATCTGAATTTTTGGGACAATTTTCTTCTTGGGTAATCAGTGTAGGACTGAAATAATCAGAGTCAGCCTTAGGTCTGTTCAAACATACCAGAATTTGCAAGGAAGTCTAATATGTATTTTTTGTGTTAGAGGAAATACCACAGGATGTAAGGCGTGGCGAATGGGAAGCGAGAATTGAAGTGCGGGAATTATATCGGAACTTAGTTTTGGAAGCATGTAAAGAACCCAGGCACAATGAACACGTTTCCCGGGCCACAGTTCTAAAATTAAGAGCTGCTAGATTATAATTATTTAAATAGGTTGACATAAGGATCTGTGTATATTATGTTCTTTTGTTTAGGTTATGTAACAAATGCTTAGAAGTTCCCCCTTTCATTCTCAGTTTATGTAAATTTTGGTATAGGGTCACATATGGAGGCAAGTAATATGTGTATGTTTAGTCACCGGTATTTGCATTCCATCTCATGACAGTTTTCTGTGACTGTTTTAGTTTTTTGTAAAATGGTCATTGTAATAAATCATACATATATTTTTAATTTTATAAATAAGCATAAGTTTTATGTGTTTTATGTGTTTTTAAATAGGAGGCTTTTGTAATAGTTATTTTATAGGAAACTGTAACTTTAATTCTGTTAATGAGAGTGGGTTAATTAATAGATTAATGATTTGTAGTATAAAAATGGTATGATGGGATTGTTTTAATTTAATTGTATTAGTGCTTTTCAGACTTTTGACATTGTCTGAATAAAATTTGTGGTGGCTATTTACTTCGTTGGTGCTCCTGATGTCTATAATATTTTCGTTTTAAGGTTGGAGCTTTGGCTCTTTTTTTCAGGGCACATACTTCGTTTTGGCTTTTGGTTGGTAATAATGTATTTTGGCAATTCTGGAATAAGACCAAATTTATTTTTAAGTAATACACTTTATCTGAAACATAATGCTCCAAGGATCTGCATATATGCATATTGACTGATTTTTCTTTTTTATGTCGTATAATTATTATAAAATTTAAAAATGCATAGATGTTTGTATGCAATTATTGTGGAGCTTTTCTCCCCAGGCCTCCACTGAAAATGGGCTCATTCTAGGTCCAGTGGACTTTCCTGGTCAACAAATGCAATAAATAAATAAATAAATGAATGTATTATTATTAACGGGATGTATATTTAGATCTTTATTTATATGAGATGGAGAAAGACTGGTTAATTTATATAAGATGACATCTGACCTGTTTTGAAATATAATAGTACTTTTTGAAAATTTAATAGGGACCAATCAGTGATACTGGAGTGTGTTTAATGAAAATTTACAAAACAAATACCCTCAGTTCATCACTTATGTTATTCTGATAGATGCAAAACTCTAAATTTATTTACACTCCATTATAGGCTTATAAGAGAAAATGCTGTAAGTGCATAATTTATTTTTTAAGGATAAATTGCTACAACTTCTCTACAATATTAAAATGTCTGTTAAGATGAGAAGACACCAATATGATAATAATATCAGTTTTAGTACGCAAAATGCAATTAAGATGGAATTACATAATACAAACGATTCCTAAAATTTGGAATAGTATACCTACTGATATTAGGCTATCACCTAATGCTGAGTATATTGAAAGCAAATCTGATCACTGGATGGGAGATAATGTGCTTGTAACTAATTTTAATGAGTCAGTGTTAGGGCCCAAACAGTGAAATAAACCTATGAGAACCTAGACCTCTCAACTGTATAGATTCTGCAGAATGTCCAGATTTTTGCCTCAAATATTTGGTCTGGTCATCATAAAATCTGTCATCTTCTGTCAAATCACGGAGAACTTAAGTCACTAAATAATGACCAAATAATGTCATAAATTTGAGTTTCAGACTTCATAACCTTCACAGAATGCATGTGAACACCAATCCTGGTACTAAGAGCAAAACTGAAAATCTGTCTCTATGTTTAGAACTTTGTTTCCCTATTATTTTAGGTTTTGTCCAGATTTTTTATGTTAAGAGGTTGAGAGATATGCTGTGAGCTAGATATCTGTCTACCACACTCAAAAAGATGGGTTAGGTGAAATATTTAATCACACTTTAAAAGATGCATTATGAAAGGGTATAAATTGGGATAGCAGAAACTGTGAGCAACCATTCCAATTTCTTCTCTTTTGCTGTAGATGAACTAACCCCAGTTCTCAACTGGATTTTCACCATTTGAAATACTGCATATCAGACATCCATGAGGCTTACTAGATATAGCAAAATAACTTGGGATGAAGAAAAGGCCTCCGTAAAGAATGTGCAACAGTACACTGACACCATATGACAGGATAGAAACTATGATGCCTACAGAAAGGGAACATAGGCAGACAGACCAGGAGACAAAAAGAGTATTTGGCAGAAATGTTTATCTGAGAGAATTCACACCAAGAGATTGAATAATTGTGTTACTACCCGTTACTGAAAATAAGCTCCTTACAAAGTATCAAGGAGCTTAGGAAATTGCACAAAAAGTAAACAAAGCAAATTATATGGTGAGACAACTGAGGAAAATGGTATAAGAACAGAAATATCACATAAATGTTCTGAAACCTTTGAGAGATCTGAAATTTATGTGGTTCATTTGTTTGAAGAGAAAGTTAAGGTTTCCACAGCATGCCCTGAAGTCAGAATATGAAAGACATTATCAGCTTCTCATAAGCAAGAAGTAAAGGAATTTTTACTTATGAATAAATACAAATATTCATGGTTGCCTGGTAGAACCTCTTTAATCCAATATAACACACAAATATCGCCTGGTGAAAAAGTAAATTGAAACCATACAGGTTATCAAAATCCAGTGCCAAAGAGTTAAAAAAAGAGATATAGAAAATGATTTAGCTGGGGTCTTAGAAAAATCCGAAAATGAGTGGAATCGTCCCATTCATCTCATACTTTTTTTTATCTTTTTTTATTTTTCCTGCATGGATAACCAGCCCTGGGTTCTACTCCGTTCAGAACTGTGCAATGCTTTACTAGATATATGAAGGTTCTTGGCACCCATCCAAGATGGTTCTATAACAATTCATAATACACAGGATTCACGAAGGCTTGCACGGAGTGTAAGAGACGTGTAAGACCAAAACTCCATATAAGAGACCAGCTAAAACGTCTCTTACACGGACTGGGCGTGGATATGCTAAATACCTCACTTGCAGCCGAAAGGCATGCAAATGAGGTAGAGTAGCGATCCACGAAGCAGAAAGCAGCCCGTGTAAGAGCCATTTTAGCTGCAGAAATGTACTCAGTTGACAACTGAGTACGTCTCTACAAAAATCCCAATGGAGCCATGTCAGCTCCAAATAAAGGGTGCATATGTGTCAGGCAGCATGCCAATGGTAAAATATGTGGCCATTGGCAAGGTACCCCGATGCAAATATGAAAAATAATTCTTTTTTTTTTCGGCGATTGCCGATGTTTAAATGCAGCGCAGCCCCACTCAAACGGGTTGCGCTGTATAAAACATAAAAATGAAGGTTATAAACCCACAAATGTGGGTTTTATGCAATACATGGATTTACAATACAGGGACCAGCAGACCAAAAGCAACATGGCCACTGTTTAGTGATTGCTAAGGGGGGAAGCTGAGTCTAAGAGATGTAACTAAGCATTAGTAGGCAATCTGATGTAAATGAGTGTTAGGATACTGAATTCCACTGTCACATAGCAAATGAGCACATACTGAGTAGTGTAAGAGATACATAAGGGGGAGGAATAGAGTAGGAGATAGGTGACATCACAGGGGGGAATGGTAGAAAGAAATGCAGTTCATTGGAGGTCAGTGTTACATGACAGATGTCAGACACATATCATGGAAAGAGTAGTGTCACAAGATAAGCATGGGAAAGTCAAGAAATGGAAGGTGTACACTGTTGCTTGCACCAAAGTTTCTTGCTGGGCGTGCATGCGCACGTGTGTGCACCATGAAGCGCAAGTAGGGCAGTGTGCGCGCGTGTAAGGCAGACTGAGCATATGGGAGCGTGTTGGCAGACTTCTAAGACTGTTTGCGCTTGTGTGCGCTTGTTTTAACCCGAAAAACAAGATTCTAAACCGTGTAAGCATGTGTGCGTGCGTGTAAGTCAGACTGAGCATGTGGGAGCCTGTTGGCAGACTTGTAAGACTGTTTGCGCTGGTGTGCGCACGTTTTAATCCAAATAAGCAGATTCTGAACCGTGTAAGCATGTGTGCGCACGTGTAAACCACTGTGAGCGTGTTTCTGCTGGTATGCGCATTGCTCCTCCCTGAGGAACCAGAAAGGAAAAAGGAAGCAACAGAATTAGTAGGAAGCTAACAGGGAATACTGTTGGAGCTAGCAGGTGAAAACAATTAGAAGCAGGCAATTATACAGGCAGAATAGTAGCTCAGCCAAGCACTTAAAACTCTGCAAACAGCAGTGCAAGATGTTTCTCTCAAGAGACACTGCAAGACAGGAGTAAGCTATTAGAAGTGAAAACTGAAAAAGCTGAACTCAGAGCAGAAATGCTGGGGGCTGCCATAGCTGTCATATGGAGACATAGGCGACATGCTGAGGGTGGTGACAATGCAGATGGTGCCAGACTACCCACAGTGAGGAGACGGAGAAGAGTGCACAGGCCCAGGGTCACCTACCACGGGTTACATGAGCTGGAGATAGTAGAGTGCTATAGAGTGGACAGAGACCTCCTGCAGCAAATTGTCGAGCTGTGCAGGCCACGCCTCACACACAGAACCAACAGAGGGGAACCCATCCCAGTGGAAACCAAGGTATGTGTTGGCCTAAGAATACTAGCAACAGGTACCTTCCAGAGACCAACTGGTGATATGATGGGGATATCACAGGCATCAGCCTCCAGGGTACTGCACCAGTTCCTGGATGCCATGTCAGCACATGTCGGTGATCATGTATATTTCCCCAATGCCCGTGAGGTATTGGCCAGCAATATGCGTCTCTTCCAGCAAATAGTGGAATACCCTGAGGTAGTGGGTGCAATAGACTGCACGCACATACGCATCAAAGCACCAGCTGGTGAGCGGGGTAGGGCCAACATTAACTGCAAGGGCTTCCCCTCCATGAACTGCCAGGTCGTGTGTGATGCCCAGGGCATAATAATGAATGTGTGTGCTGGCTGCCCTGGGAGCTACCATGATTCCCATATCTGGCATTTGACGCAGCTGTACCAGACATTTGCCAATGGGGACATTCCACACGGACATCTAGTGGGGGATGCAGGTTAAGCACTGGAGTTGTGGCTGATGACACCCATCAGAAACGCACACACACCTGAACAGGAACGCCATAATGAGGCACACGCACAAACACATAATGTAATAGAGCATGTGTTTGGGCTGCTCAAGTCACGATTCCGGTGTCTGGACACATCTGGTGGAGCCTTGCAGTACTCACCAACTACATGTACCCAAATTGTCATGGTATGTGCAATGTTACATAATATGATCTTGTGAAAACAGCTGCAGCAGGACCAGCATAGGGCCGGGCCAAACAGCCCCCCACCATTGCCAAGGCCATCACAGGCAGAGCGTGACTCAGAGGAGGAACAACCTGAGCCTGCTCCAGTAGGCAGAAGGAGGCGTGCCCAGTATGCCCTGGCCTTGGCAAAGAGGCAACGCATAGCACATACACTGGCTCAGTAGGAACCCTGGGAATGATACCCCTCTCTGACTCACTCATATAATAACATGGATGCCTAAAATGACATAACCTGCTCTCAAACATGTACAGGGAGTGTAATATGTGCATCCAACAGAGGCAGCCCTGCAGCACCACCTGAGGCATGAATGCCATGTGTTAAGTAATGTAACACCATGTACTATATGCACACTTGAGGACCCTGACTAACATCCTACCCTCACCAAGCATGATGCCACAATATGACGATGGGATGATCAATTGCAATAATTGGCTGAAGTATTGCAGTTAGTCAAAGGGGATCCAATGTATGCCAGCCTGGGATGACATGCTGAGCATGACATGATGCTCCACCTGCTAGGGGTGGTATACACCTATCAATCCAGGCCACATGGATACTGGCAAAGGCTGTCGTTACCCACAGCGTGCCCTGAATAGGTAAAGCTCAAAACACAAACCCACCTCCAGAGGTATCACAAGGGATAAGAACCTAGATGTAATTCTACCCAATGCCAGAAGTCTAAACAGCAAGATGTGTGCAGTGTAAACCCACCCAGTATGGAGAATGTTGATATCTGTCCTGTAACAGAAAACTGGGTCAAGGCTCACAACAGCACCCTAACACTACCAGGTTACACCTCATACTGTGCTGTACAGCCACAAAACATGGAACAAGCTACAAAAGGAGGGTGACTAGTAATAATTGTCAAGGATAACCTCACCCCCATGTCGGTACCACAACAAGAAGCAGCATGGACTAGCCATGGTCAAGTAACAGTGGCTAAAACTGCTTCCCAGTTTATAGCCTACTACAGACTACTGTCCTAACACCAGGAACTGCACCTGGCCTATGTTGGAATACATGAATATATCAAGCCCCCCAAACCACATTATATTGGGTGACTGAAAATACCCAGACATAGACTGGGAGCATTATACTAGCTCCAACACTGTAGGAGAAAAGTACCTAGAATCCATAAACCAAAATGCCCAGGAACAATGTACCACTCCCACAAGAGGGGTAAGCATACTGGATGTGATAATCAGCAACATGGGTACTGGATGGCAAGATGAGAAGTGTATTCCTCACTGGTAAGACCAGACCATAGAGTAATCACACTGGATATACACATCCTGACCACAGTCCCTGGCCAGAAAACCACAGTGAAAAACATGTGTAAAGCAAAAGTTGCACTCCTCCAAACCAATGTGGAATCCATTAAAGGCCCCGTGCAGGTGCAAAATATGGGCCACACCTCAGAACCTGTTATACAGGCATTCCATGAACACAGCCAGGAATGCATGGATTATGCAATCACAAATAACAACAAGACACAATGCCATACAGGCAGGCATCTGGCATGCTGGACTCCAGCCATTACCAAACCATGCGAGAGAATGAGAAGCTACTACATGATAGAGCAAACATAAAAAGGGAAGTAATCACTGATCAGTAGTATGGCAATAAAATACATCCACACATACAATCCACTAAGGCCAGCTACAACAAGTTGAATCTGTGAATCCTGAGGCAATGTTACACCTGCCCCAAGTACACAGACAACCCTCAACTCCCCCCAAGAAATACAAATATATGTGAGAGATGCAACTATTTATCCAAACCGGAGGCCGAGCTCCCTCAACTCAGTACTGTCAAAACTAGTCAGGAGGAGAAGGTAACCACACACACCACAAACCCAGTCCCACATAGACCTATCACAACTGCAAACCAAAGACAAACACAGAAAAACATTCCTGGAGGCCCTAATTACAAACACAACACACCAACAGAGGCCTCCAAAGCAGACCCCCAAGCAACCACAACCTCCAAATATAGCACATGCAACACATAGTACACAAAGCTGGTGTGCCAGTCACAGGCCAGAAGGAGAAACAACATGCCTGATACAGTTGTAATAGGTGACTCCATAGTCAGACACACTGCTGTCCCGCTCACCAGACTGAACAAGGGAAAGGGTACAGTAAGCTGCCTGTAGGCTGCTACAATATGCCACATAACACAAGTACGCAGGTCACCCCAAAGCAAGTAGAAATATGATGCAGTCATTGTCCATGCTGGCGTGAATGACCTGAGATGTACCTCCCTGGACTACATGAAAAGAAACATAGATGAGCTCTCTGAGTATGTACTCCAGGCCGGTATGACACTGACCGTTTGCAGCATCCTACCCTCACCAAGAATGATGCCACAGTACAAACACAGAATGATCAGCTTTAACAAGTGGCGCAATTACTGCTGTCATTCCAAGAGGATCTAATGTCTGTCTGCTTGGGATGTCATGCTTGACAAGTCATGCTGCTGTTTCAGGGATGGCTTGCACCTGTTACCCCTGGGTGTCTGGATATTGGATAAGGCTTTTGCCACCTCCATAGAGCCTTACGTAGGCAAGGCTGAAAAGACTAACCCACCACCCTAGAAAACATAAGTGGTAAGAAACATAAGGGTAATGCTGACCAATTCCAGACGTGTAAACTGCAATATGCATGCTCCTGAGGCCCTCCCCAGTATGGAGAACATCAATGTCTGTGCAGTGACAGAAACCTGCTGCAAGCCTCCTGACAGCACACCAGCACTACCAGGTTATACCTCATATCATGCGTTATGGCCCCAAAACCTGGACCAAAACATAAAAGGAGGGGGAGTATCCATATTCAGCACATACGTCCAGGTAACTGACAATGCACGAAGAATCGGAGACCACCCATGTGCACCTAACCGTAGGCAAAACTGCTGTACAGTCAGTAGCATGCTACAGACCACACTCTCATACACAGGAACCCCACCCAGCTGTCCTGAAGACACTGGACAGTATGAATGTCCCACCAAATACCAAACAAGGTACTCACAAATTACCACATAGGTGGTAAACCATTATGTATGGAAGGAGTAATCAGGGACCTAGGGACACAAGTGGACAGTAACCTGTTATGTGACACTCACATTGCCAATCTGGCTAGGAAGACTGTCTATATTGGACACCGTATCATGAAAGGATTCACATCTACGTCAACATAGGTCATTGTGCCCCTGTACTGTTCTCTTATCAGACCCATAATCTAGTACAATGCCTCATTTGGGATGTACCTTACCTGACACCTGCAGCAGTTAGAAAGACCTCAAAGGTACCTCACCAAGAGGATAAAGGGTCCCAAATATATGTCATATGCTGCCTGGCTGTAGACACCCCAGCTGAATGCAGTCACATACTGCCTACACAGAGGCGTTGTATGCCTGTTGTACAAGGCCATGTCCAACACAGGAGTAATGGACATGCTCAATCCCAGAAAACCCAAAGCCATCGGAGCTGTGAGAGTGAGAGATGTCATCCTCAACATATAATGAAATAGGATGTGCTGGAGGGACAGATACATAACCCAGAGGCTCCCTACACCCTGGAACAGAATTCCACTCCATGTTAGGCAGAGCCCCTCACTGACACTCTTCAACAGGAATCTTGCCAAGTGGATGGATGATCGTAGATGTACACTGGGGGTCTTCACTCTGTCACGTCCAGACAGAGGCACAGTAAAGTAAATCATAAATGGCCATAATATTCACATAGCAAAGGGTGGCAAAAGCCACACACACTCTGGCTAGGCTTATAAATGCCCTAGGGTGGATAGCCTAGTATGAACCTATGAACCTATGAAGATACAAATTGTACAGGACACTAAGGATTATCACAAGGCTGTCTCAACTGATGGTAGGAACCTTGTTGGGAATTCACGGATATGCTCTGAATCACTCATATATTACAAACAACATACCAAACACACACACATATTGCCAACATACAACCTGACAGGTGCAGTGCAAACCCCCCCCCCCGAATGCAAAATATCTATCCCAGCAGACTGCTGGCCCCCTGACATTGCAGATGCTGAGGTAACAGCCAGCATCTACAAAGCAAAACACACAGCAGCAATGGTATGAGATGGTGTCCTGGGCTGAGTCCAACATGGACCCCAAGAAGAATGGAATGCCAAATCACACTACTGCTCAATGTCAGCCTTACCACAGGATATGTACCCAAAGAGCAGTGTACAACAACAGTGGTCCTTCCCAACAAAGGTGTTGCCTGAATGGATACTGCAACTACCACCCCAGAATCTTGACAAGCTTGGTCTGCACAGCTATGGAAAGGATCAGCATGTACCGCAGACATAAAGATATTGCGGACCTACTGACACCGGACCCTACCCAGTGTGGCTTTCGTAAGTGCAAATGCTGCCCCTTAAACATGTTTGACTCATTTGAAACGGTCATTAAGGTAATTGATGAGGGCAATGTGGTCCAAACAGCGTAGCTGGACCTTGCAAAGGCTTCCATACAATACCCCACGTGTTCATTATAGATAGGCTCACCAGCTTAAATATAAACCCCTATGTCAGTAGAGGGGTTGCAAACCAGACCAAGGACAGAACTGACATGGTCAGACATGCTGCAGCCATGTCAGACTACAAACCAGATATAACTGGCATCCCACAAGGCTTGGTCCTGGGACCTCCCTCGTTTGGTATATATGTCCCATAGGTACAGGCCAACATGGAAGGACTGTGTCTGAACATGTTTGCAGAGGACTACAAACTGGCCACCATATCTGACCCTCCAGCTGACACAAGCATCCCACAAAAGGGCCACATAGAAACAGACAACTGGTGCCATAGCCATGTCAGCAAGCTAATTGCAGAAAACTCTATAGTCACCCCCCGTGGATATATAGTAAGTGCCCACCAATTACCACATAGGTGTTAACCCATTACGTACTTAACATGTAATGAGAGACCTGGGGACACAAGGTGATAGATATCCTGCATTGGACAAACATGTGGCTGTAGTGTTTACAGAAGCATACCATATACCCACCTAATCATGAAGGTTGTCAGATCTAGATAAGGGGAGGTCATTGTGGCTCTGCAGTCATCCTTCATCAGCGTTACAATTGACTACAATAGCCCCTGTGGGATGTACCTCAGCAGACACCTCCATCAACTGTAAAGTCCCCAACAGTACCTCACCAGGAGTATCAAAGAGCTTGAACAGATGCCATGTGTTGCCTGATTAAACAAACTGCAGCTCCACACACTGCCATACTGCCCACCCAGAGGCAAGCTGTGCCTGATGTATAAAGCCATGTCCAAGCTGGAATCAATGAACATGCTGCACCTTGCACAATCTGAATGGCAGTGAGCTATGCACATGAGAGACCTGAACCCCAGCACTGACATACATAGGACAGGCTGTACTGCATGATCCATAACACAGAAGCCACCCCCACTCATGAGTAAACTCCCAGTACAGGTTATCCACAGAGTCACTCATCAAGTCTCCTCAAGAGGAATCTTGATGAGTGGATGGGAGATACCCTGGGTATCACTGTTATGTTACAGGTAGACGGAGGCACAGTATACTAACCATGACATATGTCATGGCAAACTCCACTTACAATGTGTGTCGAAGGACAAACACACTCTCCGACTAGCATTAGAAATGGCCTAGGGCACATCGCTAGTGTTTGCCAATGTACACCTATGTTGTGGAATACACTACCAATGTTGGACAAGCCTGGTTCAAGTAGTTCATATCTGAACATAATGTAACATGGTCAGATGTGCACAACTGGCCCCTAACCAGGCTGTTGTGCTCACTATGGAAATGTAAAGCAGTGATAGGACCAAAGCCCAGGATACTGTCCACCACAGTGAAAGTACTGAACCAGTACACTATACGGTACTACAGTGTTAGGTCAGTATGAAAGGATGTTGACAACTGTATGCAAAGAATCCCATGCAAACCCTGCAGGCACAGTATAATCCCTGTTGTGTTCACACACAAAGCAGTTGGACAGTAACTACACAACATGACACACAACCATAAACGGGAGATATGGTTGAAGTTCACACACATCCACAAATGTGGTGGGCTGCAGAGTTAAACATATGGAAAGCTCACACTGGGCATGCTCGCACACTTTGATAAATGAGACATATGTCAGACAACATGCCATGGGAAGGCTGAACTGGGCATGCTCACACACTTAGGCCAAATCTCAGTTTAGCAGTTGGACACACATATCTGGTATTTGTACGTGTTATTCCAGGAACCAACCACATTACAGCAATCTGCCCAGTGCACACAGTTAAATGACTACAGAGACATATGTGATATAGTGGATCCCTCCCATATGCACACATCTTCCACAGATACACAAGTTGTTTATACAAACAGGGAATGCTATGGCAATAAAGACCTGCAAACAGTCTATCAGCAACAAATAATGTGCATCTGACAATTAAACATATGGGTGCAGAGGTCAACACTAGGCTGTTTGCCCTAGGGAATGACAGCTTAGTCAGAGTGTGCTTGGCGTTTGCCTCCCCAGTACAGTAGGCTACTGTGCCACTGTAAAGTAGGTCACATAAGGCACCGTGTGAGGCTAGTGTGCTGTGCCTCTGTCAAGCAGGGACACAGTGGAGATACCAGGGTTTGAATTTGCTAAGCCACATCCACGTTGTTGGTGTGTGCTGGAAGAGGGTTGCCGAGGACCTCTAACAGTAAGTGGGCGTCAATAACAGACTGAGGGGAGCCTTATCTGCATTGTCTGAACAATTTCACTGTCAACACTGTGTCGTGATGATTATGAGGGATTGAAGTGATGTGACGGTACTGTTCAGAGATGTCCTCCCTCTGTGGGCTACTGCTCTGCAATGTATTAGCTCACTCTGTCTGTTGGACAGCTCATATATGGCTGGTGTACACCTGACAGGTGTCCTGTTGTGGAGCAGTCATGGGTATATTTGGGATGGCATGATCAATGCAAACCTTCCACATGCTCATAGAATGCAATTGTCAAGGATTATGCAGAGTGGCCTGTATACTCCCCCAGCATGGGTCCTTTGAAGTCTTCCACCCCAGTCTTCACAAGTGTAAAGTCTGATTTTGATAAATACAGTTTGTTTGCAGTGACAACCTTGCCTGGGGATGGGGATGGGAAATGGATGTCCAGGGAAAGGTGGGTATGGTCAGATATCAACAATGGTGGTCTACCTCTGGTGTGGAACAGTGAGTACCCATGTTGCAGATGGTCAGGTGCAATATGTATTCCCCCTTGTGGCTGTGGTGAGTGGTTCTGCCATAGCACATGGACTCACAAATTGTAGTGGCTGTAGGGTAATGTTGTAGAGGCCTGAGTAGTTCCCACACACAATATGCCTGTACCTGACATTAACAACTGGAATGATGTATGTGAACACCTGCATATCCTGGCACTGTTCCCAGGGAAGCAAAGTGTGTGTCCAGGATGTGGGAGGGGTGGTCTGGACTGGTTGTGTGTTACAGGTCCTGTGGTCACGAAGCATGGTATAGAACATACCTGCCAGTGCGATGTGCATATCTGACCCTGAAGTAGGTGGCTGCAAATGCATATATATGCTATCCCCCACCTGACAGGTAGTACTAGATGTACATACCTTTGTAGAAATAATGATGTCAGCACCCTATAAATACTGCAGGTGCAGAACAGATGCCCAATAATTCGGATAGTGCGCTCTGCTAATGCATCTCCGTCAAGTGTCATAGTATAGATAGGTAGGTGTTTGAATCCTGCAAATGCTCAGTGTGTGTGTGGGTGAGTGGGGTTGTTGTGTGTGCAAGTCTGTGTGAGGGAAATGTCCCTTTTGGCAACTGGGAAAACACACTACAGGATGCACATTCCCCTTTCTACATACTGATGATGTCAGCACCCTATAAGTACAGCAGAAGAAGGGAAACCTGCCAGTAATGCGAATAGTGCGCTCTGCTAATGCATCCGTCTCGAGTGTCATGACATAGTGAGGGGTTTGAATCCTGCAAATGCCCAGTGTGTGTGGGGGGGGGTTAGTGTGTGTGCAAGTCTCTATGAAAGAAATGTCCCTTTTGGCAACTAGGAGAACACACTACAGGATGCACATTCCCCTTTCTAAACACTGATGATGTCAGCACCCTATAAGTACAGCAGGAGAAGGGAAGCCTCCCACTAATGCGAATAGTGCGCTCAGCTAATGCGTCCATCTCGAGTGTCGTAACATAGTGAGGTAGGGGTTTGAATCCTGCAAATGCCCAGTATGTGTGGAGGGGGGGTTAGTGTGTGTGCAAGTCTGTATGAAAGAAATGTCCCTTTTGGTAACTAGGAGAACACACTACAGGATGCACATTCCCCTTTCTAAACACTGATGATGTCAGCACCCTATAAGTACAGCAGGAGAAAGGAAACCTCCCAGTAATGCGAATAGCACGCTCTGCTAATGCATCCGTCTCGAGTATCATAACATAGTTAAGTAGGGGTTAGATTCCTGCAAATGCTCAGTGTGTGTGGAGGGGGGTTAGTGTGTGTACAATCCTGTATGAAAGAAATGTCCCTTTTGGCAACTAGGAGAACACACTACATGATGCACATTCCCCTTTCCAAACACTGATGATATCAGCACCCTATAAGTACAGCCGGAGAAGAGGAACCTCCCAATAATTCGAATAGCGCGCTCCGCTAATGCGTTTCTCTCAAGTGTCATAACATAGTTAGGTAGGGGTATGAATCTTGCAAATGACAAGTGTGTGTGGGGGGGGTAGTAGTGTGTGTAATTGCAAGTGTGAGAGAACAGTTCCTTTTGGCAACTATTACAATACACCAGATGCTGCATATTCCCCCAGTAAACACAGGTGATGTCACCATGCTACAAGTACAGCCAAACAGGGCAAATCGCCCAGTAATGCAAATAGTGCACTCCGCTACTGGGTCTCTTACTACTGTCAGAGCACAGTTAGGTATGTTTTGGTAACCCACAACTGCCACGTGTGTTTGTGTCACATAAAATGCCCATGTGTGGGTTGTTGCTCATAACAATGCATGACATTGCTTAAACCAGCAATGGCAATGCACACATGATGTATGTTTGTGCCACATACACATATATACTTGTGACCTTCAATAGTTCCCATGTCTGACACGTGCCTCACGTGTATAAATGGTATTTACACTGCATAACATTATGACTGTGTCTTACTGTGCAGGGGCTGCATGCAGTATGTGCATATACAGTGTGAGTTGTATATGGTATCATCCTAACAGCGGGGGATACACATCTGGTCTGGGCCATATAGTCTACATGTAGTCGATGAACAGGTGCTGCATGTTCCCACCTGTTGTGGGAGTGGTAACATGTTGTTCCACTGCAATTCAGTGACTACATGCTAAGAACCATTCAGCTAGTGTGTTGTAGCTACAGTAATGCTCACACACAATGTTCGGCTGGATGCAGTCCAGACATATAAAGACATATGTAGAGACCGTCATATTCCCAGTGATGTTAGGGAGGACAGGTGGGTTTCCTGTGTATGGAAGGGTTGTGTGTGCCAGGCTATGAACCAGAAGGCAGTCCAACACACTGTTAGCTGCACATGGATAGGCCCTGATGCTTTGAGCTGTGTCAACAACCTGGAGGTGTGTGTATCTGTGGTGCCTTGAGATACCTCCCCCCTGTTCATGTGTGGTACATGTGTAGGGGACGACAGGCATGGTATGAGGTATAACCTGGCAGTGATGGGTTGCACCTGTGAGCCGTGAATCAGGAATCTGTTACTGCACAGATATTGCAGTTTACCGTGCTGAGGACAGTGTCCAGTGCATGCATCTTGTGGTGTACACTGCTGGTGTTGTGTAGCATTACTGTTAGTGTCCTATCCCATGTGATACCCGTGGAGGTGGCTATGTAATATGAGCCCTGCATCAAAAGGCACTATGTGTGTATCAAGAGGCTTCGCCAATATACAATGGCCCATGGGTGACACGTGCAAGCTGCCCCTCGCAAATCATTGTGGCTTCCCTAGCATGTAAGCACACGCTGATAGCCATTGGAGATTGAGCAAAATGTAGACATAGAACACCCTTCCTACATATTGTGGTAGCATACCTGGTGAGGGTATGATGGCAACCAAGGTCAGGCTCATACCAGCCCATGCCACATGCTGAGAGCCCTTCTATGTTCCCTATCATGTAGTCCAGGGAGGTACATCTCAGGTCATCCATAGTGGCATAGACAATGACTGAGTCATATGTGTCCATGCCTCTGACTGACCTGTATGCATGTGTTATGTGGTGAACCATAGTGCCCCACGGGCATATCACTGTGACCTTCACCATGTACAGCCTGTTGAGCGGGACCCCACTGCACCGGCCAAGAGAGGTACCTGACACATCTATAGCAGGTGTGTTGTGTAGCCCTACAGGCTGTGAGTGTTTGGCACACAGGATGTGTGTGCCATGTGTGGCATGTGTTCGTAACGTATGCCTGTTTGCCAGCTGCAGAGGTGTGTGATGCTCAGGCAGGATGCTATTCTGAGGCTCCAAGTATGCCCCAGTGTGTTCATGTGTTTGGATTGCTGGCAGTGCAGGTCTATGTCAGACTGGTATTGTAGTCACTGTAGTATGTCATGCCACCTGACAGGGTATGCCAGTACTGGGTTCAGAGTGCTCAGTCTCCAGATTGGCTATGTGGTTGCATCTCACACATATGTTGTACGTTCCTGGCCAGGGGAGAGGGTTGACTGCATACATGTGGCAGCTGTGACATTGCCACATGACTCACATATTTCACAACTGGACCATAGAGGTGATTCACAAGTTACCTTTGCACATGCTAACATAGTAGTGCGATTGCCATGGTGATTACCAACACATAGGGCCAATGGGAAACAGCATACTGAAGGTGAATATGTGTGGGTGTACTGCTTCTGATTTCATAGCGCTGGCATTTATGACTGCACACGTGGGCAAATGCCAGGTAAGTCATATGCAATGTGTCACAGGCAATGTACATGCGGACAGGACAGACAGTGACGTTCTGTCAAGTGAGACATTGACATACGTATAGTAAGCTATGCAGATATCACTAGGAATCCACAGAAGCTCTGTAAATCTGCATTGCAGGTGGAATCAGTGTTCCAGGGAACCTCAAGCAAACATGCATGCAAACAAAGCTACAGTAACCAGGGCTGGAAGTAGTCCATTGTACAACAAAGAAGGGGTACCACTTCCAGTAGGTAACAGTGCAAATATGCAGGCACTATAAACATGTACCCAGGAATGCACAGCTCAGATGTCCATGGTAAAACTGAAATTATTTAAAATTTAATTTAATTTAAATTAAATTGGTACTGCACACATATCAACATGCGCAAACATCCAGATTGCATAGTCATTGTGGGCAACATGCCACCATTAGTGTACATGTCCATCATTGCGTATCACTACTTGCATTACCTTCCCCCCAGTGCTACCTATGTATGTGGCTATCTGTTGACATCCTTACCACCAGTATGCAAAAATGTGCAGCTGTTACACTATGGTACTTACTATGGGTGTAGATAACAATTCAGGACAGTCATACAGTTACTGCATCAGGCATGCTGGGATATACACACAATCATATCAGCACACTGTACTGTTACCAACACGATACTATTAATACATGTCTATGTAGTCATCCTGTGCTAACCTGTTCCTGCACTGATGTTAGACATTGCAGGAGGTGGCACAGTTTCATCATATGCACAGGGTATGAACTAGGTATGCCTGAGTCTGCCACTGATACCACCAATTGACATGTATGTGTATCTGTGTTGGTGAGGGACAGCAGTACAGGGTGGGGCACTGTTTATGCAGTGTGTGCATGTATGTGGTGGCCCTAGGTGTTAACATTTCTCATGTGTGTATGCATGCACACAGTTCCACCTCATGGCTGCCATATACTGGAGTTTGTGGACAGCCACAGACTGCACCTGCCAGGTCATACAGATCAGTGTCTTTGGCCACGGACATGGTACCTGTGCCTGGCAGGGGTGCGACGGACCGTATCCGGTACTAAGCCAGACTGGGTAATGTCATCAAAAGCGGGTGTTCATTGACTGGACACAGGTCCCTGTTGGGACTGTCCAGAGCCACGTGCACGTAGTCTCCTGGGGTGGTCTGATGACAGCACAGACCCAGCATTGCTGGGGCTGCTGCTGGCACTATGGAGGCATCCGCGGGCCTGTTGTCATCCGCGCCGACTGCCAGCTGCTGCTGTTGCTGGCATATGGCCACGTTGATGCCGCAACCATCCACCATTGCCCTTGCTCATGGACATGTAGTTGTGGAACTGCTGTAATATGTCCCCACAACGTCTGTCTATGACATCGGTGAAATTACGGATAGCATCTGCAATGTCACGCATACTGTCAGTCATGGATGTGTGACATGCTCTCAGCACCCTCAGACCCTGTCTGGTGTACCTTTCCATACGTGACTGTGCCTGCATGACAGCCCGAAACATAGCTGAGGTTGACAGACCTCTTTGGGCACATCTGCCAGAGGCAGTACGCCCATGGATGCTCCCACGAGAACCCATGGGCAACTGTCTGTGTGGTACCATCTCAGGACCCTGCCCATGGCTGCTGTGTGGGGAAGTATGTGCCACAGATACCACATTACCCTGATCAATGCCCACTGTATCCTGTCCATCACCTAGGGACATTGGTGACATAGGATGTACTGGCAGAATGATTGTGCGCAATGATGGGGTTGACAGCTGTGTACTGTCAATTGGCTGACCAATGACTGACCCTGACACACCTTCCTGTGCCATTACACAGATATAATCATTATCAGTACCTGTGGTACCAGATTCAGGTTCCTTGCTGCAGGACACCAGTGCAGCACCAAAACCTGTGGGAGGAAGACAGGAAACACAGTTTACAATGTCTACACAATGTTGCCAGTGATGCACACATGCACACATGGACACATGCACACATGCACACGTGGACACATGCACACGTGGACACACGCACACATGCACACTTGCACACATGCACATGTGGACACGCACACATGCACACATGCAAACACATGCACACGTGGACACATGCACACATGCACACCCCGCAGTATACACACAGAGCACTACTGAGTTACACTATTATTACTAGCACTATCAAGACTATTATAGGTATTGTTAATACACACTCACCAGCATGGATGGGCTGCCTTGCTGTAACACCGGAGGGACCTGCAGAAATGAGCAGATTAATGTCAGTGGGCACAACTGTGCCATTGATACTGCGTATGATACAGTTCAGTAGTACAACAGTTGCCTTTCACATGTCAGCTGCTGATATTGGCAATATCACACCTGCACAATTACATACTATGTTGACAGCTACATACCAAGGACACACCTTACACATGCATAAACTAACAGTGTACAGAACAGTCAAGTGTACATATGGCATATTACCTGCATGCTCCATGTCGTGTTGCTGTGTGGCTCCAGCCTCCATCATAATGCAGGTGTGTTGCTGTTGGGGTTCCTGGGCTGGAGCCACAACACTTAGGAGTAGCCCCTCCAGTCTGGTGAGGGGGGGATGTGTGGCCACCCCACCTCCTGTGGCGACCTGTTGCCTGTGGATATCCGACGCACGCTGATGGACATTTCTGATTAAATCACTGCAGTGATGTCGTACCTGCTCATATGTCCTATTATGCGTGCCAATGTCATTTACCCTACGGACAAGGACTTGCCACAGTGCAGCCCTCTCCTGCTGATTCTGGCTGGTGCGGGGAAACAGTATGTCATAATCCCGCACCAGGCTCTGGTGTATCTCTTCATCTTCTGCAGCAGAGTAGGCAGGATTTCGCTGACGCGCCATGTCCCTGAAAGAGAACACAAACAGGATATCAGCAAACTATGACAGCAAAATATGGACACATACTATACATGATACTCAACTGTAGTGATACACTACTACTCCCATATGTAGCACGTGTGTGTCTCTTGGTGGATACACATGTACATGGCCAGATATCAGTGCTCAGCTGACACCTGTGCAACAATACCTGCCACATTCCATACAACATAGTACCAAGCCCCATCATTCAGCACACTGAGACAGGTCCAATGCACCACCTCACTCTGGGGGTTCATAGCAAGGTACTGTATGTGGAACGTCATCCACTAGTGTGATCTGGACATAAACTAAATCGGCCTGGATATACATATCCCACCACCACCACCAGCACAGTAGACTACTTTGAAATATATGTGAATTGACAGATTTTCACTTGTTAGGACTGAGATGGTATCCATGCAGCCCACTGGGCCAGTGGAAGCCACAACCGACAATGCTGACCCCTTTGCAAATGCTTCCCATGGACATCCCCAAGAATGCATGGAACATGCACACACAATTCTAACCCAGACCCTATGCACAAAGGTTAAGCATCCTGTCTGGTGGACCCCAGCCAAAGACAAATTGTATAATTATAGAAGGAGGCTACTGCAAGACAGAGCAGAATCACATAAAGGGAAGGCATCTGTGGTCAGCACTAGTAAAAAGCTAAGTTCTCTCATAACAACATCCAAGGCCAACTCTGAGAGGAAAATGGCCAAGGACACTAAAGATAACCACAAGGCCTTCTTCAGTTTTGTTGGAAACATGGACCAAAAGCCTCACATATGCTCAGAGTTAGTGCACAACTACATAAAATTCAATGAACCCACAGATATTGGCAACATTCTGGCAGACAGGTTCAGTGCAAATATCCCCCCTCCCTCTCCCCCCAAAGAGGAAATACTTATCACAGCTGAATGTAACCTCCCTGTCATCTCAGATGTCCAGGTGATGGCCGCCCTCAGCAAAGCAGAACACACAGCATCAATGGGACCTGATGGTATCCCTGGATGTGTGCTACGTGAACTCCAAGAGGAGCTACAACCGCATATAAAAATGATATTTCACCTTAGCCTTACTACGGGATATGTACCTGAACACTGGCGTACAGCAACAGTGTTCCCACTCCACAAAGGAGGCACCTCTACAGACCCTGGGAACTACTGCCCCATAAGCTTAACCAGCCTGGTCTGCAAAGCTATGGAAAGATTCATTATGGGACTCATATACAGTGACATTGGGGACCTACAGACACTTGATCCCACCCAGTTTGGCTTTGTGAAGGGCTGATCCTGCCTTTAGAACCTGGTTGACCTTTTTCATACAGTCACTACAGCCATTGATGAGGGCAAAGCAGTCCATACAGCCTACCTTGACTTGCCTAAGGCCTTCAACACAATACCCCACTCAGGCATCATAGACAAGCTCATCAGCTTAAATGTTAATACATATGTCACATGATGGGTTGCAAACTGGTTAAACAGAATCCATAAAGTCAAACTTGCGGGAGCCATGTCAGACTCAAAGCCAGTCACAAGTGGTATCCCACAGGGCTCTTCCCTAGGACCCCTCTTGTTTGGCATTTACTTCTCAGATGTGAAAGCAAACATGGGCGGGTTGTGGATGACAAAGTTCCCAGATGACTGAAAACTAGGCACCATAGTCGATACACCAGCTGACACACACATCCTACAGACAGGCCTCACTGAAATGGACAACTGGTGCCAGAATCATGGCCTAACACTGAATGGCATGAAATGTATAGTCATCCCCTTTGGGTAAAACAACATGCACGCAACTTATCACATAGACATACATATAGATACAGACCAATAACACATATGGAGGGTTCACAGTATGTAGACTATTAAATTGTTACTTTACATTACCTGTGTTTGTCACAGCTGATTGTGTTACTGTTTGTATAGGTTCCTGCTGCTGCTAGCCCAGCTTGATACTGTCACTGATGACAGCTTCAACTTAGTTTTCTTAAGTGTAGTTTTTGTTTGTGTTTTTATTTTCTTTTTTTTCTTTCTTTTTCTCTCTCTCTGCCTCCATATGGTGCAATGAAAGTATTGCATGCGTGGACTGGGAGTACAGGATGCTTTTGTAGGTATCTGCATATGTCCATGTGATGGCCTCTGCACCAATTGTTAGCCAGCATTTGCTGATTGCATGCAGCCAGTTGTGTACTGATTGCAGTTCTCACTGTGATTTCAGGACAGTGCTATAAAAGGGTATGTGAGATAGGCATTGCCCTTTCAGACTGTAAGGGCGGGGACCATGCTGGTATGCTGTGGACACTGTTCTGCGAGTGTAAAGGTTAGTATCTCTCTCATAATTTAGGCTGTGTTGTAGATTAACATTTCTCCATTCATCTCTCCTGTTTCCTGTACTAAGTGTGTATGTAAACTGACACCTACAACTACTACTACTACTGTTAATATGGGTGTGTGTGCTTTCCTGTGGGACTTGTGGTGTGTGGCTTGCAAGGTACTACAGTGACATTATTACCTACTAGCTACCAACTAGCATGGCTGATTCTGTTCACACACTACTATTATAGAAATCCACTAGATTTGACAGTAAATATACATGACATGCTTTGTGTACTACACATCCTATATTCCCTTTACATTCATTCCTACTATTACATGATATATTTATTGTAGCACAATGTTTTTATATAACAGTCATGGCTTAGTGGTAAGTCATGCAGACTACTGCTTCTAAGGTCCTGGGTTCGGGACTGACAGTGGGATTTTATTTTGCTTTTGAACTGACTACAGGACCTGTCATTCAGAGTGACTAAGGCACTTTTAAGCAGTTGTAACCAGGTTAGCGCTGGTTTGTGCGGAGCTCCCGCATGCGCACTGGCGTTCAGCTCCGCTTACAACCGCTCAAAAGTGCTTACTCGTGCGCACACCAGCGCTATTTTCTTTGAAAGAAATGAAAATGGGGAGACAGGAAAGTGGTGAAAAAGGGGTCACAAAGAGGGTAAGACAGTAGGGAAACAAGCTTGGGTTTTTCAGGAGGGATGTAGGTAAGGCCCATAGCTGCCCATTTCTTCATCAGCAACAGCTGTGCATATGTATGTAATTTAGTGTGACATTTGAAACCTTCCACCCCTGAGAGAGGTGTAAGGACAACAATAATACTTGTTGTACAGCCAATTGTAATTGACAGTTTCCATGTCCAGCAGACATGTGTGTGAAATGGGCAGCTATGTATGGGGTGTAATTTTTTTGTGGGTACAGAGTGCCCTTTTTTTTTTTTTTTTTTCAGGTGAGAGTGGTATGTCAGGTAAAGGAAGTTGGTATAGCTGCGGAGGTAGGTTGGGTAGGTCAACAGACAAGAGCGGTGTATGACATGTGTGGGGGGGGGTTACACAATTGACGGGGACGGATGTTTGGATATCCAGAGCCCATGAGCCCACAGATGGCAACAGTGGAACTGATATCCCCACCCATGGGCAGTTGCCACTGTCCCTTCACTGCCCAGGATGGGGCTGTGCTGGTGGCTGTGTAGGCCGGGCAACAGGCATGCCCATTAGTTGTGCCACCTGTGCCTCAAGCTGGCATAGGGGCCCAAGAACAGATTCCTGGATCTCCCTACACACCACAGTCCGGACGCTATGGAGGGTGAGTGGTGGTTCTCCTCCAGCCACACTTGCAGAGGGGGGACGAGCCCCATCCCCTGCAGCGCTTCCACCTGCAGGTGGCACAGGGCCACCAGAGGAGGATCCGGACTGGGCACTACTGCCAGGTGCACTCGCCAGCTGAGATGGGAGAGGTGGGTCCGCTGGAACACGCCTTCCCTGTTGTCCTATGTTTTGCATTATGTCATGACAGTTTGGGTTAGTAACATACAATACCATTCGCAATTAGTTGTAACAGCATGCATTAGTATTCCCATTAACCAAACACCCAGATATTCACACCATTGAACAGTGAGCATGACACATGCATAATTTGAACAGCAATACATAGTCCAACAACATGCAGGGTTGATTGATGGCAAAAGGCCATCAGGTTTGGATGTATGAACAGGGCAGATGCATCAACGTACATGCAAATATGTATGACCCAACAGGACAAATGTCCAGGGGTGTTAATTGTGATTGCACATACCAATTTCACGTGGAATGGATTATATGTGGTTATAGGGTGGGGGTGAAGAAAATATAATTAACACCTTCAAATACCAATACATATGCTGTACATTTCTAATAGCTGCAGAAATATAAACACTACTGTTCTACCTACAGTTTCCTATGTGATAACTACTTCAAGCTGGTGATAGGAATGTTACTACTACATCAATATACATTTCTATTTTTATTCATACACGTTCATATCTGGCTCTGTTTAGCTACATCATCCTGCTACATTTGCTTTATATAGCTACAGACAACTGTGGATGTTTGGTATTTCAGACAATCATACTATCTGCATATTTCAGACTGATTTCAACATAACCAGATTTTAGGTACACATTCCAGCTGCAGGAACATTTTGAACACATTTTGCAGTTTGGTTCTGCTTGTCACATTCATTTCATTCTGTACTGACTGCAGTATACTTTATTCAGGAGTTATAAATACTTTATTGGTGGATTCATAACTCTTTCTCACACTCTCTCACTTGTTTTGTTTTTACAATTCAGGATGGTACTTACTTCTAGGCTTTATTGACATGTTTTACCTGTAGTTATTGCAATCCTTTCCAACAGTCTCACTTCTGTCATGTTTCAGTATTTCAACAGGGATATATTTCACACATGTGATTTGCTCATCTTCTGCAGCTGTACATTTCAGCCTGCTGCAGGTTGTGTAGTATTATATTACAGGTGGGGCATCTTTATTTCAGACTTTATTTCAGACATTTTCATTTTTCTGTTTGGATTACAGACTGCAACACACTTTTGTAATCAAGCAATACTTGCAAACACTCTTACACTGTTACTTGCACATTTTATTACTTAGTGACTCCACTGCACTCTTTTGCTAACTGTTATACTTTTATATTTATTTACAGTTACAGGGAGAGGATTACTGACCTGCCTGGTGGTGCAACCACACCAGCCTATCGCCATAGGCTCTGCGGTTCACAGAATGGACACCTGCAGCTGTAATATAAATAAGGTAATATTGGAATACACATCTCCATAATATCAGCTAGGTTAATTTCTTACATACATAATTAGATGTAACTTACTCAGTAGTGGGGCGTTGGGCATTTGCCGGGCTTCCTGGATCCAAAGGTTCAGTTTGTCCTGCTTACATCTCTTCAGGTCCGCATGATGGTGACGGACCTGCTCACCAGTCCTTGGAATCCCTGTGGCACTGGTGAGATCAAGAGCCAACCGTTCCCACGCCTCAGCCCTATATGCTCCCCACAGGACCTGGCCCTGCATGAGTTGGGCCTCATGATTGTAGACAAGGAGCCAGACCATATATCTGGACTCCTCAACGCCCCACCTCTGTGCTCGGAAGCAACTACCCTCACCTACTCCTGACATTCTGGCTGCAAGTTAGTTCTACAATCGGTTATGCTGTGCATTCCCACCTATGGGGCTTATATATGCTGTTTTTCCCGCACTTATCTGTGATTGGCCATTTTGGAATTGTATCAGCTTCACAAAACCTGCTTTGTCATGCTCCTCTTTCTATTCATTCCTATATATGTGCTATTGTTGCATTTCTACGTACAGCTGTCAGGGCTTAGTGGTTCAGTACCTTGACTATGGTGCATGGTATCCTGGGTTCGAACATGACCACTGCTTTTTATATTTTATGACTGTCTAGACAGGCTAGGGGGTGTGTCTGTGTAAAGGCAGTTTTGTTAAAGCTTTCTCAATGTTGCCCGTCGGTTAGCTTGTTGGCGCTGTGCGCAGCTCCGCGCAAACGGGTTACGCTGGTTTACACCTCTTTTGGCTGTTAGCATGCATATTATGCTCAGCTCAGCTAGGGGCACACAGTTTCAGCGTGTTAAACCACGGCTCACCTACGGGCACTCATTTTGCACTTGTTGAACCATTGCTCACCTACGGGCACTCATTTCACACCTGTTAAACCACTGCTCGCCTACGGGCACTCATTTTGCACCTGTTAAACCACTGCTCACCTACGGGCACTCATTTTGCACCTGTTAAACCACTGCTCACTTACAGGCAGATGCACTCACCTTGTTAAACTGTAGCTCAGCTATAGGCACATCTGGCATTTGTTATTATTTTATCTCACATTTCTTCAAATTAAATGGCCTATTTCATTACATTTTACATAAAATATAATTTTATATATGTACATATATGTCAGGGACTTGTTTCATGCTTATTTCAGTAAAAATAAAAATTGATGTTGTGGAGGCTCGAACCATGACTGCCTGCTCTTCAGCCAATGTCTCTACTGCTACGCTATTGCTTTTTGGCTTACTTTGCATAGTTAGTTCTTATATGCTTTTCCACTTACTGCTAACTGTGGCTGAGCTACGGGCACGCCCACACAAACGAGCGCACTCACGGGCAAACATCTTTACAATTTAAAAAAAATATAACATGTTCATTTATATAATTTTATGTTCATAGTCTGTGGGGGCATGTGTTGTGTTTATTCACATTTCCATGTACTCTGTCGTGGGGGTTTACTTTAGGCACTTTTACTCTTCTGGGCGCGTGTCCGCTTGCAGGGCTTGGCCTACAGACACACCCCCTACTGTCTTCCACAGACCGTGTAAGCCTTAGGTGTGATTCAGCATGCCCTCATGCATATGCATGACATGCTGACGTCACACTGTTTAACTGCAGCCTCCGTGTAAGCCTTGTAACTCTTACACGAAGGCTTTGTGAATCCTGCCCAATGACTTCCAAAAATGCCTCCGGTTACCACCAAGTGCCAATGACTGCTAAATAATCTGATATTCCACAGTTTATTGAATCAAAACACGGACTGATACGACAAACAGAAAGAATCAAACAAGATACAACAAAACGAAACAGAGTTAAGCGCTTTCAACCATAATAACTGGTCTTCGTCAGAACTGTAGCGTTTAGTTATTCCACTACTTAAATAACTTTTCTGGTGCCAAAACGCTTTCCACTTCTTAAAGATACATAAACACATAATATATGTAAATAAATCAATCATTGCGTGACATATGTAAATAAATCAAAAGTCCATCCTAAAATAGGAAAATCTTTTGTTGTTTAAAAATTTCTTAAACCAAAATCATTCGTGTTCATAAACTTTCACTATATTGCATCTTTCTACTTATAAATATGTATAAGATTTATAATTTTTTTAAAAAATATATATATTAATCAAATGATTTAAAAAAACAAATGATTTTTAAATGATTTTTAAAAAGCGCTGAGAAGGAATATATATATGTAAAGTATGCTAAAAAATAATAAATACATATAAAACTAAAAATATGTATATTCATGTAAGATAGTTAAATTACAGTTCATGTATAATCATATAAATATGTAATAGGTGATAACAAAAAGGACAACAAAGACATAGGCAATAATTATTTCCTTCTCCCTCTAAGGGAATTGATTCATAAATTTCGTCTAAAAAATAAATAAATAATTACTTATAAATATATAAAACAATATAACACTATCTAAATATCTACTAGTATATTATATATGTAACGTTATGTAGATATCTTGTTACTTCACTTTATAAAAATAACAAAGGTTTAATTGAAATAAAATCATTTAGTCCAGGATGAGTGGTGGCATCTAAACATATTTGCCACCATGTTTCTTTATATGCTAATAAACTTTTAAAATCACCTCCTCTTGGATCTATGTCTATTATATCAAGAATATAATAATGACTTCAGGAATTTAAAAAGCATATCTAAATTTAAGTAATATTCTATGCCAGAGAGGATAGGCTGATTGAAAAATTGTTTAAGGCTATTTTTTTTTTTTTACACTTTGGATCTAACCAGATGCTACTGGCAAATTCCATAATCTTCTGGAGCTTTGGAAAATGGAATTTTTAATGCCAGATGGATTCTATGATTATGGAGTCCTACATTTTGGTTTCTATGGAGTGGATAGCAGCGCTGGAGGCAAAATTTCTAGATCTCATACATATTATGCAGCAGCTTACCTGGATGATGTGGTAATTTTTCTAAGGATTAAGAAAGACCTACCCGTAAAATCCAAACTTTTAAATCCCCTGAATCAAGCTAGAATGACTGATAAGCCAGTTATGTGTAAGTTAGGCATGTCAGAAGCCTTCTCTCTGGGCTGTGTAATAGGCAGAGTGATAGTAAAACCTTAGGCTGAGACAATTAAAGGAACTACAAAATTGAGTCACATCAACCATCCACTAAGAAACAGCTTAAAATTTGTTAGGAATGGCTATCTGTTATTGTAAGTTAATTCTCCCTAACCGATCTGACCAAGGGTAAGGCTCTTTTTAAAGTTAAATAGACAGAAGAAACATAGAAAGCCTTTCAGCAACTTCAAGATATGTTGTGTTTGGAACCAATTACTAATGTTATCAGATTTTCCAAGCAATTGGTGGCACCTACAGAAGTCTCTGACTTAAGTATAGGCACAGTTTTGTCTAAGGTTATAAATGAGGATGACCATCATATATGCTGTTTCAGTCAAAAACTCAGTAATATGGATAAATGTTATTGAGGTATTGAATGGGAATGCATGGTCATATAATGGACTTACTATTCTGAAACATTACCTGTTAGGCCAAGCATTTATTTTAGTAATTGACTGCATCCCTTTACACTAGCTCTGCAGACAACAATACTGCAACCAGAATAGTTGTAATGAGCTTTGACCTTCCAGTCATTTCACTTCAAGATTTACTCCTGTCTTGGCTTCATTCACTTAATTACTGATGGGTAGTCTTAGGTTTGCAGCCCATTTGGTGAGGCTGGAACTATTAGTTCTGTGCTGGTGAGTTATATGTTGATAGGAGTGTATTAGGCTAATGAAGGGCTATGTTAACCCTAGCCAATAATCTGAGGTCAGAATCAAACCTTGCACCTTGTAACTATGAATTAAAGACCTTAACCAGTATGCCAAGCTCACCCTCTTATGTTAAAGTCATCCCCCTGGTGTAGCATAGTGATGACTGAATCAGGAAAACACACTGTTGATTATAGGGGGAAACAAACTGACAAGTATAGTGGCATCCACACAATTAGACCAGCAGCAGCACAGACAGGGGCTAAAGGTCAAAGTGTTTCACTCTATATTAGCAGCAAATACAAGTCTAGGTTGGTTAAACATTATGATGCCCTGGAGTTCAACCACATCCAAGTCTGCGTAGATAAGGTTCCTCTCTGTGTCCTGGCAAGCTACAGGTCTCCTTCTATGACCCATGAAGCTCACAACTCTTACCTAGACCTACTAGAGGCACTCATCATCCAACAAAATACCCTGTTCATGGGAGAGTTTCTAACCCTCTATAGACTGGGAAACATACACTGCCTCTAACTCACAAGTGCAGCATTTCCTGGACTTTATCAACACAAACTCCCTGGACCAGATAGTTCATTTTCCAACAAGATGATCACACTTATTGGATCTAGTACTTACCAGCATGGGACACTTTTGCACCCTTCCATGTCACATCCTCATTGGTGAAGTAGGACCACAAAGCTGTCTCTCTCAAAATAAATATTAACCGGGAAAAATGACTAAACCTGTAACAGTTAGGAACTATTCTAAAGTAAACTACATCCTATTATGCAACAGTTTGTCAAAATTCACGTCTTCCCCAAACCCTGAGAACACAGCTACCTATGCAGAATTATTTACTGAAACCTTCTACAATCATGTAAATTGCTGTATTGAAGCTACCGTACCTACCAGAAGTAAGCCCTAATCTAACACGCAAAACAAACCACAATGCTGGAATCCCTACCTTAAATGGCTATATAACAAAAGAAAAAAAAAACTCATGGTCAGAATCAGAAACTACAACTCTCACAGAGACAAGTACACTCTGATTCAACTAAACAAGAAACTAAGAGGTCTAATATAGTCCAAAAAGGCCAATTACAATGTCAGGATAGCCTCCCAGGATAATGACAATCACAAGGCCTTCTTCATCTATGTCCAGAACCTTAAAGAGAATACTGACATTGTGCAGAACTGGTGGTAAATGGTACAATCTTCACTGACCAGGGTGACATAGCAAATCTACTGGCTGATAAATTTAGCTCTAACTACATGCTTCACTTTCCCCCACAACCTCTATGAAATCCTTTCTAGCATACCACCACCGACTATTAACAGGGGCAGGTCCTGGAGGTGCTTGCTAAGGCCAAAAACACTGGTTCAATGGACCCTGACAATATTCCCAGTTGCCTCTTAAATAGCATAAAACATAACCTAGCAGGACCACTTGTGGCACTCTTCGAACTACATCCTCAAATCAGGTTATGTGCCAAGTGAATGGTGGGCTACAACGGTCTTCCCAATATATAAGGGTGGACAAGCAACTGATCCCAGGAACTACAGACCTATCAGTCTGACAACTCTGATATGCAAAGCCATGGAATGAGCTGTCATGGAAAAGATCAACAAGAATATTAGCAACCTAAAGACACTTGGCCGATCCCAGTTTGACTTTGTTAAGGGAAGGTCTTGCCTATTTAACCTGGTAGATTTATTCAAGACGGTCACCATGGCTATGGATGATGGGAAAATGGTGCATATTGCCTACCTTGACCTAGCCAAGGCATTTGATATAATAATTCCCTACTCAGGTATTCTTTCTGACAGGACCTAAGAAATCAGGATTGGTGAGACCACCTTCACCAAGAGACATGTCACCAGCGGAATACCCATGGGTTCTGTGCTGGATCTGCTCCTGCTTAGCATCTACTTCCCAGAAGTCAAGGCTAATGGCAAAAGCTTCTAGCTCACCAGATTCACTGGTGAATGTAAGTTGGGAGCTATCACAGATTCCCTCTGCAAAACCAATATCATACAGATCCCCACCCCCCTCAAAACCAACATCTACAAGAGGGTCTAACACAAACAAATGACTGGTGCAAAAGCCATGGATTAAAACTCAATGCAAAGAAATGCATTATAGTGTGCTTTGAGAACTCATCCTTCCAAGCTAACTACTTCATCAATAAAACACCGCTTAAAGTTGACCCAATTGTTAGGGATCTGAGAACATATGTAGACAGTAATCTGGCATTCAATCAACATATAGCCAAGATAGACAGTGCCACTTTACTCAGCCCATATCAGACCCATTACTGAGTACACTGCCCCCTTCAGCATGTATATAACCTACCACTTGCAGCAGTTGGAATGCCCTCAAAGGTTTCTCACCAGAAGAATCCATGGTATGAACACCCTGTCCTACACAGATCACTTTAAGGTCCTATCTCCGTACTCGGTCTCCCACAGGTTACTGAGAGGTGATCCTGCCTAGTATATGAGGGTATACTCATATCCAGCTCTGATAGATCTCTTGTACATACACAAGACAAACAGCACCAGAAACACTAGATCATAGGTTGTGAACTTTGCCTGCGACATAAATAGAACCTGCTTGAGGGATTGATATGTGTCTCAAAGGTACCTGTGCTATGGAATAAGTTCCCCACCTACATGAAGCAGAGTTCATTTATGGCTCTATTCAAATGAAATCTTGATTAATGGATAGTAAATCACAAATTCAATCCTAGTCTAGCCCCCATGTCTCTGATGGACAGAGGTTGATGTTAAGTAAATTAATCCTCAACCTTACAGCCCCCTGCCCACATAACCCTTACCTACCTCCTTACTAACATACTCCACCATATAAGCATCCAAGGAACTCTGGGATGAAACTGTGTTGGATTGCATGGCTAGGCTTGTAAAGACCCAGGTGGTCATTAGCCTAGTATAAACCTATGAACCTGTAGAAGATGGCGTGTTAGAGAGGCTGAAACAAGCAGTTGAATTATTTCCATAGTGCTTAATGATAATTAACAAGCTATGTAAGCTACATCAAAGTCACTGCCCTTGCTACTACTGCTGATATCTGAATTGAGACAGGAAGCCACGAGGAGCCTCAAGTGATTGACGAGTGAGGAGTTTAGTCAAAGGTTGCCCTCGAAAGGAGCTGGTTGAAGGATATCCCTAAAGCCAGGAATAGGTAAAGGTTATTTTGCATGCTAAAGAGAGTCTTGTGAAGTGCTTGTTTACATAAAAAAACTCAAATTTTGTTAGCATTATTTTGTTCTGGACAATTGTGGGGTACAGCCTGTTATGTTCAGTGACAACTGTGGAAAGACTAAATTGGAATGTATTTTTTTCTGTTTCTGTTATTTCCCACATTCTGGTAAAATGCTGAACTTTTCATTTTTCCATTGCAAACAAATAGATTGAAATCTGATAAACTGATCAAGACTGCTTGTTGATACTGCAACATGCTGCTATAATATACACACACACACACACATATATATATATATATATATATATATATATATATATATATATATATACAGTAAACTCTCAGTTAACCAGAACTCAAGCAACAGGCACTCTCAAGCAATCAACAAAAGAAAAATTGAGAGGTGTTTTTATATTCTGGCACACAAAAATAATAACTTAAATCTGTCATTCTCCTTTTGTTGAAAAAATTAGTTATTATCAAACTTCGGTTGACTGTTTTCTCCGTTTATCTCCACTTAAAAAAATGGTCTTTCGTGGGGAACTGCTTGCTGTTCCACATTAAACAGAAGTGGCTCTGGTTTGCAATTTTTGATTGGCTCGTATGCCATTATACAAGCCAATCAAAAATCGCAAAGCAGAGCCTCTTCTGTTCAATGTGAGTTTGACATGTTTCAGAGTGTTTTTTTTTTTAATGCTAGCCAACTGCCTCTTTTCCCGTATTAAAATTCCAGTGATGTGAATGTTCATTGAATTGAATGTTTGGTGTTGTCATCTCAAGTAAATTTAATTCAACACACACACACACACACACACACACACACACACACACACACACACACACACACACACACACACACACACACACACACACACTCATGTATGATAAGCAGAACTGTGTTCCTCTCACTGCATCTTGAAGTTTCAAGTGTTTGTGGAGTTGTTTCTTTTAAGATGGGTGTTTAGAAATACTCTGCTACAGGAAAAATGCATGTGGCATATCTGAAATAACATTTCAATATAGAACAGGGAACTCTTTTGTTAGGAGGTGCAATCATTTCATGTTGTTGTACTCACCTTCCTTGCCATCACGTTCACCGAGTTAAATAGTGCAGCATTTTACCTTCTCCAAGGATGATGACACAATACGAACAAAAGATGACTGACTTTAATAATTGGCTTAGTTTCTGGTGTCATTCTAAGGGGATGCAATATTTGTCAGCTTGGAAGAAGATGGTCAACAGACCACGCTGCTTTGCCAGGGATTGTCTGCACCTCTCCCCTCTAGGCTTTCGAATATTAGCTAAAACATAGTCTTCCCCCATAGTGACTTTTTTGGGCAATATCAAACTGAAAGTACTTCCGACATAACAAATCAAAACCAAGAAGATCTAAAGGTATACTGCTCAATGCTAGCAGTATAAACAAACAAAAAAAACCCCTCTACTCCCCAGAAGCTCTCTTCATCCTAGAGAATGCTGATGTCTGTGTGGTCACTGTGACATGGTTTAAAGCAGTGGAGAGCACACCAACAATGCAAAATTATAATGCCTTCCTCACATTTAGACCAGCTACTACACAGACAGGGACTAAAGGTGGATGTGTCTCTATTTACATCAAAAATAAATATATCTCAAGACTGGTCAAACAGGACAATGCACTTGAGCTGCTCCATAGAAAAAATCCAATATCACTTCCTTGTCAGTTATAGGTCCCACTCTATGACCCAGGAAACCCATACCATGTATTTAAACTTATTAGAAACACTAACCATCCAACCCAATAACCTATTCATGGGTGACTTTAATTACCCCACTATTAACAGTGAAACATATACAATACCAAACGTACAAGCACAGAGATTCCTGGATTTTGTAAAAACAAATTCCCTGAACCAACCAGGGTTGCAACCATACTGGATCTGTTCCTCACTAATATGGGAGAGTGCTGCATGACCCCTATTGTAATGTCTTCCCTGGTAAGTACAAATAAAACCTGGACCCCCAGCTAAACCTGGAGTATTCAGGAACTACTCTAAGGCTAACCTCCTGCTATTAAGTGATAACCTGGCAAAATTTCAAGCACCCATAAACCCTGAAAACACTGCTGCCTATGAAGAACTGTTCACAGAAACCTGTACAAGCATGTATAGAAACAGCTGTACCCACCAGGAAGAACTACAGAACTAACTCAAAAAACAAGCCACCCTGGTGGAATCACAAAATCAATAGGCTGTATAACAGGAGGAAGAAAATCATGGCAACAATTAGGAGGTCAATAAAAGACTAGATAGGAAACCAGTACACGTAAAGCACTTTATATAGAACAGCAAAGCTTTCGGATACAATCCTTCATCAATACTTAACCAGTGCTTTACGTGTACTGGTTTCCTATCTAGTCTTTTGTTTGTCTATCTTTGGCGTTTGTATTCGACATTGAACAATTAGGAGGTGCAGCACTCAGCAGGATCAAAGCACTCTTATCCGACTAAACAAATCTCTCAGAGGACAAATAAAGTCTACTGAAGCCAAATGTGAGGTACATTTGGCCTCCAGACCAAGAACAACTACAATGCATTCTTCAGCTTTGTCCACAACCTCAAAGGCAGTGCACAATTGTGTGCAGAGCTTATAGTAAATGGCACCACCTATACTGAGCCAGAAGATATAGCAAACCTCCTGGCCAATAACTTCAGCTCCAACTTTACCCCTCACACTCCCTCAACCTTCCCTCAGGAAATACCATCAACTATAACTCCCCCTACTATCACTAGGAAACAGGTACTTAATGCTCTCTCTAAGGCCAAGAACACTGCATCAATGGCCCCACACAGTATCCCAGTATGCCTTCTAAATAGCATGAAACATGACCTATCAGAGCCTCTTGAATTGCTATTTAACTACAACCTCCAAACAGGCTTCATGAAAACATGAATAAAGAACAGCAACAGTCATCCCTCTGCATAAAGGTGGGCCATCTACAGACCCTGAAAACCACAGACCCATAAATCTCACTAGTCTTATATGTAAAGTCATGGAAAGAATTATCATGGAAATTATCAACTGTGATATAGTAAACCTCCAGACACTGAACCCAACCCACTTTGGTTTCATCAAGGGCAGATCATGCCTACTCAGCCTGGTGGACTTCTTTGAGAAGGTCACCAAAGCAATGGATGAGGGCAAAATGGTTAACACTGCCTAACTTGACCTGGCCAAGGCATTTGACACAATACCATAGTCGGACATTGTTCACAAACTCATTCTTCTTTTTATAATTTCCTCAATGTGAGTAACAAAAAGGAAACCACAGAAGACATAGACACCTCAATTTATAGTTATTCTGCTGCTTCGTTGCAGTCTTTACACCTTTAGACTCTGTCCATATTGAAGTCATCCTGTAAGTATATGAAAAACAATATTTTTGTTTCATCAAGGCTATTGGACTCCCCAGTGCACTTACCTTCAGACTTTTCCACATAATGGAGGTGCACAGGATGTACAGGTGATCAGTCCACATGGCTGCCTATAGCTTGGAACTGCCCACTGGTAAGAACATTAGGGGAGCATCTGGCTAGAGTTGTTTGATGCAGGTGTATTTTTATTGCTGTATAGCACCCAGTTTAGAGGTAGTATCACAATACACTAAGTTATAGTTACTTCAAAGTTCATCTTAGCTATTACAAGAACTTATATCACTAGATATCAGAAATTGTCTGTAGAGTTAAATACTTTACAGCTGGTTAGAGGTATTTTTGAAATGTAGCACAGTATTGATTTGGCCTTTGGCTCAACATAAGCTAAGGAAGAAATCTGAAAAAGTAGTTTGGGAGCTTACAGGATAACACATGAAAAGTTTATCATTTTGCAGCTCTCTAAAAGTTTTCTGTGTGTTTTTGTAAAAAACTGTGATGGTACTGACATGTACTTGTACAGATTTAATGGGTAGGATGGTAGAGAATGTGTTATGTTGGTGTCTGTATCTTGTTTCTTGTTCACTGTTGTTTTTCTTGTCACAATTTAATGGTAGCAAAAATGTTTTTTTTTCAATTTTATTAATTAATTTCTCAAATCTTTAACTTTACCTGAATATTAATTATATGAACATGTACATATTCCTGCATCTATTCACTTAAGTCATCTACTTTTATGTGGAATAGAAGAAGGCATGAAGTTATAAACAGTCATCGGTTCATAGGTTCATAGAAGGTTACTAGGCTAACTGCTGTAGAGACCTTCCAAACCTAGACATATTTATCCTGAGTTACCCCAACTGTCAGTGATTAGGTGAGTGAAGCTCACAGAGGTAAGGATCTATGATTGTTAATAACTTCCACTGTCCAGGAGGGACATAGGTGCCACCCCAGGAGTAAATTTGCAGTTACCCATCCATTGATATAGGTTGCATTTGAAGAGGGTCAGGAAGGAGCTATGTTTCAAGTGAATTGGAAGCTTGTTGCATAGAAGTGGCAGTCTCTGGGAGATGTATCTATCTCTCCAGCATGACCTGTTCATGTCAGAGGCTAGGCTAAGATCTCTGGAGTGAGTGATCCTTGTGAGTTTGATTTAAGAATGTGCAGCATTTCTATCTGGGTCAGGTCGGAGACTGCCCTGTAAGGCAGGCACAGGTCACCCCTTAGCAACCTGTAGGAAACAGAATACAGTGACAAGGCTTTTAGTCTTTCCACATAAGACTTGTTTTGTGTACCCTTTAATTTCTTGGTGAGAAACCACTGTGGCCTATCCAGTTGTTGTGGGTGTCTGGTTAGGTACTTGCAAAAGGGAGCATTGCACTCAATTCTTGGTCTGATGAGGGCCGAGTATAATGAAATTATAACTTCCTTAGATCTAGATGTGATGCCTTTACTTATAAGATGTGCCACAAAGAAGAATGTCCTTTCTGCTGTGGATATGTGGTGGTCAAAGTTCAGATTCTATCAACCTGAGTATCCAGATCACTTATAAATGGGTCTACACTTAGGGGCTGCTGTCTATGGTGTAATTAACAGGGATACCAGCTTTCTCAAAGGGAATAATAATGCATTTTTAGCATTTAACTTTAATATGTGGCTTTGGCACCAATCATTAGTCTGCATTAACACTCTCTGCAGTATATTATCACTGTCGGGGGACTCAATGATTGCACCCAATTTACAATCATCAGTTAACTTGGTCAGCCACAGGCTGTCTAAGTTTGCCTGGACATCTGAGAAATACATTTCAAACAGTAAGGGGCCCAGCACAGAACCATGTGGTATGCCACTGGTGACTGGTCTTTTGCTAGAGGTGAAGTCACCCACTTTGGTAGTATGTGTCATGTCAGTGAGATAGTTGGCTACCCATCTGGTAATTTAGGGGTTAATTCCCAATTGGGAGAGTTTCTCTAAAATACCTAAGTGAGATATTATGTCAAATGCTTTGGCTAGGTCACAATAGGCCCTATGCCCTGCCTTTCCCTCGTCCAGGGCCTTGGTGACTTTCTCAAAGAAGTCAGCCATGTTTTAACAGACATGATCTACTTTTAATGAATCAGAACTGGGTTGGTCCAGAGTATGGAGATTACCTATGTCATTGTTAATAAGGTCCATAATGATTCTTTCCATGGCCTTGCAGATGAGTATAATCTAGCTTATGGGCCTTTAATTTCCAGGGTTGGTTGATGATCCCCCTTTGTGCAGATGGATTACTATTGCTGTCCTCCATTCCACTAAAACTTAGCCAGTTTGCAGTCTGTGGTTAAAGAGGGATCCAC
The DNA here is from genome assembly GCF_019279795.1 of Protopterus annectens. NCBI lineage: Eukaryota > Metazoa > Chordata > Ceratodontiformes > Protopteridae > Protopterus > Protopterus annectens. The sequence continues at coordinate 641,564,070 of NC_056731.1, read as the reverse complement.
TTATGGATCTGCTAGGTCATGTTTTAAGTTGTTTAAATAGCAACCTGGGATGTTGTCTGGTCACATTGATGCCATGCTTTTGGCCTTGGAGAGCACTGAGATGACCTGCTTTCTTGAGATGAAAGGCTGAAGAATGGTGGCTGGTATACTTTGGGGGATGACTGGAGGGCTGAAGTTTGCTCCATATCTGTCAGCTAGCAGGTTGGCTATTGCCTCCAGTTGATTATGGGTGGTGCCATCCACAACCAGTTCAGTGCCTAGCTGGGTATTTCCTTTTAGATTTTGGGCATAGCTGAAGAATGCCTTGTGATTATCTTTAGCTAGAGAGGCTCTTCTCTCTAATTTGTTTGTTTAAGCTAGAGAGGGATGCTTCTTCAGCAGAACGAGTTCCCTCTTGCTCTTGGACATTAGTTTCTTTATCTTGTTGTATAGCCTCTTTAAACTATGGGTCCACCAGGGTGGCTTGTTTTTTTGTTTTTTTGCAAGATCTGGTTTTAATCTGGTCAGGTACAGCCAGTTTTATAAAACTGATTAAGTGGTTATACAAGGCAATGGTGTGCACATCTGCATAGGAGTCTATGTTATCTGCATCCAAGGGGCTTTGAAACTTCTCATACCATCACTTAGTAGGAGGTAGTTTGTCTTTGAAAAATTCTTAAGCATTTTTGAGCTTGCTGGGGTATCTGGTCTTATAATGACATTGAATGAGACTGATTTATGGTCCAATCTTACCAGGAAGGATATCACATGGAGAGGTGCAATACTCCCCCATGTTAGTGAGTACTATGCGGAGGACATTTAATTTGAGTCTCTTGTGGGTGTGCTGACTAGCTGTTCCAGGGCATTTGCATTGAGAAAGTCCAAAAACCTCTGAGCCAGCATGGTTGTGGTCATGTATGTTTCCCAATCGATGGTAGGATAATTTAAATCACCCATGAGTAAGGTGTCAGACTGTATGGCAAGTGACTCCAGTAAGTCCAGGTATGAAGTATACTTTTCCTGTTTCAGGGTGGAGGACCTATAGATAGCTATGATGTGGTAGGGGCTTTGCCTATAATTAATTGTACATGGAGTAGCTCAAGAGACTCATACTGTTTGACCAGTCTCAAGATGTATTTATTCTTAATGAAGATGGATACACCTCCTCCATGGTTCTTTCATGCTCAATTTGTGGCCTGAAGATATGGAAGGTATTGTAGCCCTGTATGGCTATGGTGCTTTCTGCACCTATGAACCATGTCTTGGTGACTGCACAGACAGCAGCATCTTCCAAAGTGAGGAGTGCTTCCAGGGACTGCAGCTTCTTGTTCAGACTCCTAGCATTAATCAGCAGTACCTTGAGTTTATCTAGAGAAGATTTTGTTGTGTTGGGAGGCTGGTTATTTTGAAAATGCCTAAAAAGGGCACAATGGGGATGGCTAATGCCTTTACCAGTATCTGAAAGCCTAGAGGAGACAGGTGCAGACCATCCCTGGCAAAGCAGCATGGTCTGTTAACCATGTATTCCCAGACTGACAGATATTGGGTCCTCCTGCACTGATCACAGAAGCTAAGTCAATTGATAAAGTCAATCAATTTTTGTTTGTATTTCAGCATCATCAAGGCTAGGCTTATACCTGCCTATGACACATAATCTGAAAGCTCAGTTATGTCTCTTCTCATATAGTCCAGTGAGGTACATCTTAGGTCATTCATCCCCACACGGACTATGATAGACTCATACCAGTACTTGTGGTTGAGTGACTTGATGGATCCTGGCACCTATTAGTAACCATAGCATTATCCTATTTCACAAAATATTTTTATAGTATCTCCTTGTCTCATCATCTGTTTAGAATTTATAAAAGATAATAATAATCATGACATCTTCCATTGCCTATTTCTCAAACACTCTCCTTAATGTTACAATTGTTGCAGGTACAATTTCAAGGTATTCATGAAAAACTTCAGGGTGATGAAACAAATATATCTGAAATGTATTTAACTACTTTACTAAAAAACATCTTCTAATAAATACTGCTTAGAATGCAAATTACCCTGATGTGCTCCACTGCAGGGAACCTACTATTGAAAAAAATATTAGGTAGAATAACAATATTCAACAGCAAGACCAAGCAGTACAGTCAACTGATCATCAATCACCCATGGCATTCATTGTTTTATCAACCATTTTATATACTTTTGCATTACAGAAATTGGCCTAATCTTACATAGAGTAAATTAACTTAAAGTGATTCAGTAGCTTAGCCATCTTCTGAAGAAAATATGTCTCTCATCTCTGGAAGGCCATTGCTTATCTTCACCTCATACAGTCATCCATGGAAGAGCAGAGTCTGTACTTATGCTTTGTCCTGGAACATCTGAGGAGATCTTCTCATATTACTTGCTAAATCAGTAAAAACACATTAAAATTCTAATTTCACGTATAAGACTTTTTGCACACAATATGCATGTGAGAATCATTCATATTTTTTTAAGCCTGCAACTAGTGAAAGTATGGCATGAAAGAAATGAAAAGGTGAGAGATCACTGAGTGTGCACATTGCAGAGTAGAAATGTAGCACAGACGCAACAGAGATTGGAGGTACACAGGACAGAATGGAAATCTGACTGTCTAGAAAGGGAACCTGGTAGATTAGGAGAGTTGATCTGTCAAATGGGGATGTTTGCTGGTGGCAGATTGTGGGGTGTAATTTTAAGGAAGGTGAGGTGAGAACAGGTGAACTTGCTTTAATGATGCAGCCAGATAAAGATGGTTGGGAGTGAAAAGGCCTATCCAATCATGAGTGGAAGTAGTGAAGTGAGTTACTTGAGTGAATAAAGGTGCAGAATGTGCAAATGATATTTATTTTATTTATTTATTGACATTTGATTACCAGGAAAGTCTGACTGAGTAAAAACCCATTTTCAGCGGAGGCCTGGGGAGAAAAGCTCCAAAGTATTACAACACATTTTAGGAATAATAATTTTATAGTCTTTGAAGATAACATAACAAAAAAACTAAAAAAATATGGGATATTATATTGAAATGGAATTGTTTGGAGTTACCAAGACTCACAAGAGGACAGGCAATAAAGGGTAGTAGTGGAGATTAGAAATGATTAGCATTAATGGAGACCTTGAGCATTAGCCATAATTATTACAATTCAGTTGTTTTGAATGAAGGATGGGGTGTACGTTTTGTTGGCGATGGGTTATTTAGGGAATCTGTGGAAAGAGTTTTGGTGGGAAGTAAAAGGACCAAGGAGCGCAGAAAAAGAGGAACTGTACATTTTGAATAGACATTAGCTTCACATCCCTTTTGCTCAAAGACTGTTCACATGCAAATGGCAATTATATTTTTAACAAATAATTAGATCTAGCACTTTATTATAAGCATACAATACATATCACACCTTATATTGCTATTCAGTAGTTTTAGTTATTTCAATTATTTCATACCTTAATCTGTGTGAACACCAAGGGAAGTTTTTGAAGCATTTTACATATCCTCATTATCCTGGGAATACTGTAGTCTGAAGCAGCAATGCTGAGGCACTAGAAGATTCTTCTGTTGACAAGTTTGGAAAGTTCATCAGGGCTGTCACCTTTAACATGTTTCATTGGTAGCATTTTGGACATCCCTGACTTCTTGATACTTCAAGATTTACGAAGGCATTGTGAACAAATTTTCTGTGTTTGATGTAGTCACTATGAGATGTATTCATTTTGGGCAGATTTATTTCTTGGGTGCTATCCTCTTTGTTATACACCTTTTGGTTGAGTGCTGGCTAATTGTGAACCATTGCTTTAGAGCACAATCTCATGTAGTATGTGTACTGATTGTGAGCCAGCCACTGCTACCAATATGTGATGGCCACCAATATGTGTCATCTCCATGCTGGGTCAGTAATCAAGGAGCCTGAATCCTCACCATTGATACTGGAGAGGGACGGGCACTTGGAATACAGATGGATACACTCAGTATTTCCAGATGCAGACCTCTCTGCATCAAGTACAAATTTCCCTTAAGAACACACAGGAAACACACTCAGCCCAGGGTCTGGATGTCTCTATATCTGCTTCTCTCCAGGTCTGCAATAAGACTCCTCACTGGTACAGCTGTAGGATTAGGTCCTCAGCCAAGTGTCCAAGCCAAGTCTTCCAGCACGCTCTCTGTAAATCCAGTGCTTCATGTCCCTGCCCCAAGTAGTTGACACCAACGCACTCTTTATGATTTAATTTTCACACACACACACACACACACACACACACACACACACACACACACACACACACACACACACACACACACACACACACACACACATGGTAGTAGTTCCCCAAGTTGGCTAGGCATTCTGGAGTGGCCCACACAGTGTCACCAAATAAATATAAGCACTCACCAAGGTTAGCTACTTTCTACAAGGACCAGCCACAATAAAAGTTTTAAATACATTTAATAATAAATAATAAAAGCCCATGAAAATACTGAATATATATTCACAGTAAACCACAGAGTTCAGATCACAGCAAATATTGAAAAGAATATTGATGGTAAGACTCGGACAAATAAAGAAAAACAATATCTAAACTAAGCTTCACTATATTCCTGACTGAATCTAAAAGAATTGCTGTTCCCTAGTTATGTTACTTGCTACTACAAGGCAAGTTGATGTGGGTGAGCAGTCTTTCTAGTCAGGATTCCCAAACAGAATATTCAATACTCTGAGATTTCTATTTGTAATATCTAAAATATTATTTCCAGGAGGGCTGGCAGAATACCTCATCTGGTCACCTGAATCTAGGTTCCCACAATATCTCCTTTGAAGCTGAGACAGGAATTTAGCATAGATGGCTACAATAAACATCTAAATATTTATGGCAGTGACCTGGAGCTTCCCCTCTATTGCTGAGCTAATGACCAAAGGCTTCTCCCAGACGTAATGTCCCTGGTCTTTTTCAGCACTGTGGGGTGACATTTTAATGGTTTAACAGTTCATTTACATTTCCCTTATTTTTCTTAAAATAAGCCAGCTGGTTAACCTTTTGCTGCCCTAGTATCCTCTATTAAAACATACATTTAATTCAGTTGCAATAATACATATACATTTCTCTTCATTTCACCAGGGTGCACTGTTAATACATTGCAACACAAGAAAAACTCACAAATACATTTTCAGCACAAGCATCTGTACAAAATCAGTTTGATATATAAGTGACATACAGTCCTAATACATTTGTAACACAAGTATCATGTGAAAATCAGTTTAATATTCAAAGGACATATAATTCTTTACAAAACTCCAGCTGGCTATGCTGGCACTTGCCCAGATCATCACACTGATCATATACATTTTCACTGAGAGTGTGTATGAGTGTTGATGCTTGCAGGTAAGCACATTCTTTCCTAGGTGGAAGTGATTGCAGGAGACTGGTTGTATGCTTGCTTGTCTGTGAGTATGTGTGTGTGTGTGTGTGTGTGTGTGTGTGTGTGTGTGTGTGTGTGTGTGTGTGTGTGTGTGTGTGTGTGTGTGTGTGTGTGTGTGTGCAGGGCTTTGAGTGACATACTTTTGAATGCTTTGCTTAGTGTGTGTGATTGAGAGGTTTTTGTTTATGTGTATATAGGATATAAGTCTTTGTTATTACTTGGTTTAATTTTCTCAAGTGTTTTGGGTTTCTAATATCATGACAGGAATGGAGCCCCATTCATAAGTCATGGTGTGATTAGAGTTCATGAAACTGGTATTGTTTCAGTCTTTGATGTTAGCTAATAGTGCTCATCTCAGTACCCATAGTGTACCCAGAATTACATTTCATACCTGATTACATGTATTGACAGCATATTTAAGAATGATTACAAATTTTGTTCATCAGACCTCTTGTTACTGCTACTACCACTGGAACTATCTGGGTATATTTCTTCCTCATTGCTTTAATTTCTGCTTGCAAATCCTGGTATTTTATGACTGTGTTTCTCTACACTTAAGACACTGTAATCACAGGGTGTAACAATTTCACTGATTAGCACTACTTTTGTTTTGTTTTCTTTCTTTCTTTTTTAATGTAGTGCTATATCTAGTTTTCCTGTATCTATTGTTTGAACTGTTGGCAATGGGTGATCTCAAGTGATAAAAACGTCATCCTTCTCTATAATGCTTTGTGCTTCATGTTTCCAATGCTTCTCAGCTTCTTCTATACTGTACTGTGTGAAGGCTGCCAGCATAGCTACATAGAATTTTGTAAATAATTCTATGTCATTGTAAAATTATATTAATGTGATACACAGACTTATTCACAAATGTAAGAAAACTGTCTTAAATGTTGAACTTCAAAAATGTAACCACAGAACGCTCTACTGGAAGAAAGCTGATAAGTCAAGTATTGTATGACTGATCTCAGAGCTTGGAAACAAGATGTCTAGGCTAAGACATTCCTTCTATTGTTTTGAGATCAGAGTTAATTGCTAGATTTTACATATATAATGCCTTTTATTGCTGTGGCCTCCAGCAGGTGCACATTATAAAAAGAAATGTAAATTCTGAGTTTCTGTTAGCATGGGAAACAAGAGAAGTGCCAAGAATGATGCAATGTGAAGCAGTACTGTGTTATCAATTTAAAGACAGAAAGAAAGGAGAGCATTTTGGATTTTGCCTGAAGAACATCACTCACCAGTTCTCTGTCTTTGCTCTATATGTAAGTTTATTTAGAAATGTGATTGCTCTTAGAGTTAGATAGGAATTTAGTCAGATTTAGTATAGATGTGTTCTATATTTATGTCAGACTATTCTACAGTATTATTTTAAGCATTTTCCTGTGATTTCTGAACTCTTGACTAGCACTGTGTTGTAGTGAGAAGATTTGTCTTGTATTTTTATTATTTATTATTAAATATTTTTAAACTTTTCAACTGTGGCTGTTTTGTGTAGAGATAATGTATGCTCTAGAGTACATTGCATGTATATAGTGATACTGTACAAAGCCACTCAAAATAAGCCTTAAAAAGTTCTGGTCACACTTACTAACTAGATAATAATATTGCACAGTAAAATTGGCCACCCTTTAGTAAAGGCCTTATTAGTAGCTGATATTAGTGGCTAGCGGCAGCTGGCACTACCTTATAGACCCTCAGGAAGGGACATAGCTGGAGAACCAATACCAGCCTTCCCCAGGAGTGTCAGTGTGTTTGTATATAACTCATATCTTAAAGTGTGTGTGTGTGTGTGTGTGTGTGTGTGTCAGCTAGTTGGGCAGGGACACAAAGCACTGGTTGGACAGAGAGGGTGCTAGAGGTTTTAGCTTGACCACTATGCTGAGATCTGTACCCTATAGCTGTGCCAGTGGGGTGTCTTATTGGGGATCTGGAGAGAAAGGGAGAAACCAGCCCCAGACTGACGGTGATCTCTGTGTGCTCTTAAGAGAAATTGTACTCTACTGTGTGTGCATTTGTTATCCTTCCCAATGTAGATACCTCTCACTGTTGATAGTGGTGAGGATTGAGGCTCCTTGATTACTGGGGCAGTGCACGGGTGTCACATACTGTTTGCACAATCCCTAATGCAGCAGTCTTGCCACATTATTGTGCCTTTCAGCACAATAGCCAACAACAAGATGCGCAACTCTTTCCAGTTCTTTTTTACAGATCCTAGATTTGACTCTTTTTCTAACATTTTCAATGGACTTTGTAAACCAACATGCAGGCAGTCCACCATCCTGGGCTGCCATTATTAGCCTTTCATCTTTCACCTCTCCTTAATCATTCCTGTGTCAAATCTTGATCTCATGAGGTTGCTCGAGGAGATCTCTATATTTGCCACTGTATTTCTATGTTTTCCATTTTTTCCTTCTCATCTGATCCTTTTCCTTTCTTTCTTTTGTTTTTTGACACAGCTGATGTCTGATTTTTGTCTACTGCTGCTTTGATTTCCATTCCGGCTTTATTATGAAATCCTTATGCTAAACTAAGCAAATATGTCATCTTAGACTTCTCCTCATGTTTTAAAACTTTCACTATATGTGTGCAGTCCCATGACTGCATATCTACACATGTAGTTAATTCTGAGGAGGCCCAAACCTCCTTCAGAGTGAAGAATATATAATCCTGGTATACACAGATTTTCATATATCATTTGAAAATCATTAAGCGTTTTACTTGTTTTCATGTCCATTTGAGCTCATACATTTTGGGGCCAACCATCCCAAAGCTGTAAGTTAGAACAGAACAGCAAACTGATTTTTAGCTTGAACCAAAAAATAAATAAAACGGAAGCTGACCAGCTGACACCATCACTCATTTATGAGAACAAAGTTAAAATTATAAAAACAGACTGAGTGTTTTCGTCTTAACTTCCCATAAGACTTCTTCAGAGTAAAGAGCTGCCAGGATTCATGAACTTAAATACTGATGTCAAACAATCAAAATCCATAGATTAGCATATCCTAGATGATGTAAGCACATCAAATGAAGTGCTAAAGCCAATAATAATAAAAATAAAGATTCATTGCATGTAAAATACTGATTTTAAAAACAAGGTTAAAGACAAGATTTTAAATGCTTATTGAAATTCATCTTATTTGTAACAACATACATTTAACATTATGCTTTTAGTATCTTGTTTTTAACTTTGTTTTTAAAATCACTATTTTACATGCAATGTGTCTTTATTTTTATTATTGTCGGTTTTGGCACTTTATTTGATGTGATTATCTCATCAGGATATATTAATCTATGGCTTTTGATTGGTTGTATTTAAGTTCATGAACCATGGCAGCTGACGAAGTCTTATGAGCAGTTAGGACAAAAGTGCTCAGTCTGGTTTTATAATTTTAACTTTGTTCTAATAAACAGGTGGTGGTGTAAGTTTGTCAGCTTCCATTTTATTTTTTTATTTCTTGCTGCTTTTTGTTTTATTTTTAGTTATGATTTATAGCTTGAACTGTATTATTTCATGATGTCAAGGCAGTTTTCAGTATTAGTCTTTGGAAGTATTCTTGTTGAGCTTTATTCTTATTTATTCATGTTTTATTGCCATCCCTTCATCTATTCCCAGATATTTATGCACTCCCTCCTGTTTAAGTTATTTTATATCACATCCCTATCCCAGGTTGATATTTTCTTGGTGCTGCAGCTTGTTTGTTTATGCATGCATTTGAATGATCAGTCAGAGTTTTGAATGCTTTGGTGTGTGCATGTACAGTATTTTAGAACTGACTCTGCTTACCTTCTGTATGGGATATGGTGAATGAGTGTATGAGGGATAAGAACTTTGGTTTGGTGCATGCGTACACGTGTGTGTGTGTGTGTGTGTGTGTGTGTGTGTGTGTGTGTGTGTGTGTGTGTGTGTGTGTGTGTGAGTGTATGCGTGTGTGTGTGTGTGTGTGTGTGTGTGTGTGTGTGTGTGTGTGTGTGTGTGTGACTTTCAGATCAGAGTTTTAAATAATGTGTGTATAGTACAAGACAGATATTTTTTGTAGTTCAGTGTCACATGTAGCACTAACCCCATGATAAGAGTAATGTCAGAGTTGATTATATAAATTTTAAGAGGGTGCAAGGGTTGTGGGGGCTTGCCTCCTCAATAACACATTGTTTCCATGTGTATTTGTTATACCTTTGTGTGCGGCTGCTGACTGGTGTTTCGTCCCTGGTTGTATGCATGCAAGTGTTTTCAACATGTGCATGCTGTGATAAGCAGGCTAATGAATTTGTGGCAACATGTGCATGCTGTGATAAGCAGGCTAATGAATTTGTGGGCTTCAATGATGCATTTTCTTTTTATGATGCACTTGATTGGTCCACTTTTGCTATTATACCCTGTAACATTTTCTTTTACTTTTAAACCAATTTCCATATGCAGTTTGAAAAACAAATTACTTTGGTTGCTCACATCATTGCTTGAAATCATCACCCTTTGCTTGTTTTTCTTCAAAATCCCACTGAATGCTCACTCTGTCTCATTATTTTAAAGATAAAAGATTCTTTACATGTTGATCATAACTTTTCTGTCATGGATGGTATTTATGCAGTGTCTCCTGCACCCAACATTTGATTCCCACAAAAACAGTCATGTCAGCGTCATTGTCTCAGCAGGTGGCACTCATGTCTACACACTACAGATGCTTAGATTCATTTCCATTAGTGACACTGCAGTTCAGCATCAGGGGGATGCATCATTCCTGAGTGTGCCATCCTTCAGATGAAATGGTAAACTAAGGCCCCTACTGTCTGAGATAGTGCTACCTCAGATGGATGTAAAAGATCCCAAGGCACTTATCAAAAGAATCAGGGCCTTTATTAAATCCCTCTCTGCATATCTTATTTACATAACATTAGTCCATATACATTTATACAAAAGAATAGTGTTTTAAGTCCCACTGTTTAATTCAATAGTTCCTCTGAGATGTGGAATGTCAAACTTCTAGCAGCGTTATCTTACAGAGCATTTTCTTAAAAAATCAAGTTAAAAAAGATAAGATAAATAAATGTATTTTGTGTACAATAAAACTATTAAAATGGTGCAAACACTAGTGTTCTTTTCAGTGATAACAGTCAGTGCATTCACAGTCTTTACAAAGTGTAATATATGGGAAGTTGGCATAATGGATAAGGTGTTTACCTTACTGGCACAATGTGCAGGGTTTGATTTTTACATGGGATAACTGGCTGGGTCACAAGGGCAGTTAGCCTAGTATTAATCTATGAACCTGTATTATGATGCACTCAAAGTTAAAATAAGTTATTTCACTAATGTTTCACAAACACATGCATTGGAAACTGTACAGCCTAGACTTATATTGTCAGAAAACATTTGTTAGCCATACATCAGCTTTCATATGACAGCAAGAAATTCCACTCATTGCTTATTTATTAATATATGAAAAATTATGCTTAATTATATAATTAACAATATAAATAACACTGAATATTTCTCAAGATGTGCAACATACAGTGAGTGCAAATATCAATGACTGTTTTTTTTCAAGATCATCTATGTCGTCACCTTTTATTATGCAATAGTTTATAGGTTACTTGGTTTTGGAAATATTGTACACATATGGAAATATTGTGCATTGTCATAGCTACGAGCAAGCAAAATAAGTGGAGATTGACAATATATTATTCTGAAGCCACACAAAAGACCAGTGAAAACAGCTCTACTTTCCAAAATAAGAATTTAATAAAAACCTTTTAGTTGTCTCTCCTCTCCTAGCTGCAAGCCTTTACAGAGTAAAAAAGTAAAGCTCACTCACACAGTCCTTTTATACAGCTGCCATATCAATTAACAATTCATTACATAATAAAATCAGTTCCTAATTGTTAAGCTAACAATTAACCCATGAAGTTCTGCCAATTGCACTCTTTATTCATTCCTAAAGGCTGCAAAGTTTCATATTTCATTATTAAAATTGCTTCCTTTCTTCTTAAAATCTTTTTCAATACATTTTCATCTCCATATCTGTTATATACTTGTTCCAAAATAGTGACTTTCATATTGTCTATTATCCCCCCATGTTCTGAATGAAAATGTTCTGCCACTGGGCTGCTCATCTTCCTATTTTTAACATCCCTAACATGTTCTTTTATTCTCTCAGCCAGACTTCTTTTAGTTTCCCCAATATAGCCTTTGCCACAAAAGCATTTTATAAGATATATAATCCCCCTGCTAGTGCAGTTAAATGTTCCTATAGTATTAAAACTTTTCCCCTTAATATCTTCAGATTCTCTGATTATGTAAGGGCATATTGCACACTTTCCACAGGGAAAGTTCCTTCCTTGTTATTGCACATGCTAGCTTCTGTGTTGGTCTCTCAAACCTGCCTCTTACTAAAAATCCTTCAAACTTCTCCTCTCTGGAAAGAAATAGTAAGCTCAACATTCACCAAAGAAGGTACCTCCTTCTTGTCTTGTTCCAACTATTTTTATCATTTCATTAAATACTTTAGAAAAATAGTATATTTTGTGACAAAAACATTTTGAACATTCTCCTTGTAATTTGTAACTACATGCTGACTATTTTGTCCTTGTTCCCATAATCTTGTTTTTTGCTACTTTTTCCAAATACATTATTATAACTTAGTTTCACTTGATTTGGGTCATAACCTCTCTCCATGAATTTATTGCAAACCTTGTCACACTCTACTTCTGCTTCCCTAACATTGGTACATAGCCTTTGACTCTTAGCATTTCCCCATATGGGATAGATTTCAATGTATGTTCTGGGTGGCAGCTAGTAGCATGTACCATCCTACTCATTTGTTCGAACTTCCTATATATTTTAGCTTGAATTTTTTTGCCTACTTGCCCCTTCAAATTTATGTCCAAATAATTGATTTCTTCTCCCATATGGATATCATCAAATTTGATTTTATATTCATTGTTGTTCAAATATTGTATAAATACCTTAGCTTCCTCTCTATCACCCTTACAAATAAAAATCAAATTGTCGATAAAACGAAAATATTGTATTACATGACCCCTAAAAAAACTATTTCTATAGACATGTTCCAACTCAAACAGTCCCATGAACAAATTGGCATACGCTGGGGCAAAGGCTGCCCCCATTGCAGTTCCCATTTTTTGTTTATATAATGTCCCATCAAATTCAAAAATGTTGTTAACTAAACAAAAATTTAATAACTCCATTATATACTGAGTCCTTGGTGACTCTTTCAAAAAATATTGCACAGCCCTCAAACCCAGTTCATGGGTAATACTGGTATAAAGACTAACTATATCCACTGTGATGAAAAACATGTCTTTTGTCCAGACTGTCTGTTTTATTTTATCCAGTAAATCATATGAATCCTTAATATATGATGTTAACTTGGTTACCTCTCCTATTAATATTTCATGCAAAAGACTAGCCACCTTGTGTGTAAAGGAACCCTTTGCTGATACTATAGGGCGGCCTGGGGGATGGAAAAGTTTTATGCAGTTTTGGGACACAAAAAAATTTTGCTATAGTACTATTTTTATATACAGTTTATTATTTATGTCCCTAGCTGTAAAATAGCATAACCTTTCCCCTTTCCTTAACAATTTATATAGTTCCTCTTGTGCCTGTTTAAGAATATTTTGCTGCACTTTACCATAAACTCCTTCATTCTTCAAATGTTCTAAACACATGTTATAATAGTCCTGTGCATTCAATATAACTAACTTGTGTCTGATGGTTTAAACACTATATTTCTGTTCTGACTCATATCCTGTAATTTGCACCATTCTTCCTTATTCAAGTTGTAACTCCTATTTTTCTTAATAGGTTTTAGTTCTCTCTCCACAAAAAAACTGTGTCGCATTACTAAAGCGTTGTATATGTGCATTTTGCTAGTTGGGCAAAATGTATTATTTGCTTTAATCTTACTAAGGTCAAACAATGTATAAGCATTGCTTTCTGTTTCAGACTCACATGTGAAATAGTTGTCCTCACTTGTTACTGAATTGCTTGAACTTTCTAAACAATCATCTTCCTTTTGATTAAAGAAATATTCTTTTAAATACATTTTCCTTACCAGCTCTAGAATTTCTCCTTAACTTCATAGAGTCTAGGTAACACTGTGGGTATGAATTTCAGTCCTTTCTCTAGGACATTCATTTCCACTGTGTTAAATTCATATTCGGACAAGTTAATAACATATTCATTTGTATTAGGTAACAGTACCTTATTTATTTGTCCATTTACTTTTCTTTTTATAATGTCCATCTCCGGTCCCTGGTCTGGTCGTATGCCTGCCATCCTCACTTACAGTTGACACTGCCAGGTTCTGTTGGAGTTTCAAAAGTATTCGAAGGTTCTTTCATCTTCTGCCGACTGCAGAACTGGAAACTCCTCTTCCTCCTCGACTGAAGATGCTCCACTCTCCCGACATAAAACTCTTGTTCCCCTGTGCCCTGAAGTGATGTCATCCTCTTAAAACTAACGCCCGCCTCTTGTTGTGTTGGTTAGTGGTGAACAGGAAAGCCCTTTCCTGTTCATAATCGAATGTCCCTTTGCAGCTTGTGTGTCTTCCGCTGCAATAATTCTTTTTCATAGGATTCCAACTTCATATTAGTATCATTCAAGAATGTCTCAAGCACTTTGCTAGATGAAGTTTTAATAATTTCTTCACATAAATGTTTAGTTTCCTTCTGTAATTTTTCCCTCTTTACTCTATCTCTCTCCACCAATATATTTACCCATTCAATGCTGCAGCGATGAGCAGCAGCTACCCATCTTTCTTGAAAATGGGTCTCCAGTTCTTCAGAGGGTATAAATGGTGAAGATGGATTCTTGAGTGCTCTTAAACCTCTTGGTGTTATATCTAGCTCCAAATATCTCTGGAGACTATTAATATTATAAAATACAGAAGTCTCTTTAAAAATAATTCTCTCTAGCTGAGAGCACAAATCTTGCACTGCTGGCGTAGTTAATGGATCTTTCTTTTTACCTATTTTGGCAAAGGGGTTGTTAATAACATGCTGTCTTGAATTCTCCCATCTTTTAAATGCACTTGGCATCACAACATTGGATGTATCTGCATTGTTGGTTCTTTGTCCACAAATAATACTCTCCTCCTTCTGTCCTTGACACACTGTTATTGCTTTCCATGTCTTCATTGCTGAAATCCATATTAATTTCTCGAAAAATTCGAGGAAAGGAGCACAGAATTTCACTGGTCATGGATAAAATAACCACTATCCAAAAGCAAATTATTCTGAAACCACACAAAAGACCAGTGAAAACAGCTCTACTTTCCAAAATAAGAATTTAATAAAAACCTTTTAGTTGTCTCTCCTCTCCTAGCTACTGCTGCAAGCCTTTACAGAGTAAAAAAGTAAAGCTCACTCACACAGTCCTTTTATACAGCTGCCATATCAATTAACAATTCATTACATAATAAAATCAGTTCCTAATTGTTAAGCTAACAATTAACCCATGAAGTTCTGCCAATTACACTCTTTATTCATTCCTAAAGGCTGTAAAGTTTCATATTTCATTATTAAAATTGCTTCCTTTCTTCTTAAAATCTTTTTCAATACATTTTCATCTCCATATCTGTTATATACTTGTTCCAAAATAGTGACTTTCATATTGTCTATTATACCCCCATGTTCTGAATGAAAATGTTCTGCCACTGGGCTGCTCATCTTCCTATTTTTAACATCCCTAACATGTTCTTTATTCTCTCAGCCAGACTTCTTTTAGTTTCCCAATATAGCCTTTGCCACAAAAGCATTTTATAAGATATATAATCCCCCTGCTAGTGCAGTTAAATGTTCCTATAGTATTAAAACTTTTCCCCTTAATATCTTCAGCTTCTCTGATTATGTAAGGGCATATTGCACACTTTCCACAGGGGAAAGTTCCCTTCCTTGTTATTGCACATGCTAGCTTCTGTGTTGGTCTCTCAAACCTGCCTCTTACTAAAAAATCCTTCAAACTTCTCCCTCTCTCTTTCTGTTTTCCACCATGATATTTCACACCATGCCCTTCGATAACATGTAGGTCTCTCAGTTTTCAAAATATGAATGTAAATATGAAAAGAATAAAAACAAGTGACAGTGATTAATATTTCCACACCAGGGCATTCTAGATTAATAATCTTGGGTCATTCTGTTACTAATATCTTGCAATTTCTGACACAGCCTATTATTAACTTTATTATTTATTTGTTTAAGTTTGATACTGCGGTGGTGGTGCTGCGGTAGTGTTGCCGCCTCACAGTAAGACGTTGTCCTGTTCGATTCTCAGCTAAAGCGTCTTCTTTGTGGAGACATGCATGAATGGGCGTACCTTCATTGAAGGTTGTGCATCAGGGCTGGCAACTCGGTATGTAAAAATCTACTGCCAATCATTAGCGGACTGGAGTTCCGCTGTGGCGACCCCTAACCGAAAAGCCGAAAGATACAACAACAACATTTATTTAAGTTTGATGACCGGGGAAGTCCACTGGACCAGAAGAGCCCATTTTCAGTGGAGACCCAGGGAGAAAAGCTCCAAAACAAATTACAGTTACATTTGAATTTACAACTTGCAGGTTACAGAGAAAGGGCACAAATTTATACATTTCAAGGACATATTGCAAGTTACTAGGGCCATAACAAGTAACTGTGCAGAACAAGTTAAAGACATTTCAGAGTGTGTAATACAGTATGTTAAATCCTCAAGTGAGTAAAACATTTAAAATATATAGTAACTAGCTTATAATGGTAGGTAGAACTGATCAGATACAGAGTGCAATTTGTGGCAGGAGAATTCTATGCGAGTTGAGATATAGCTATTATTTCTTTTAGTTTAGGTGGTCTATAATGCATGGAGAGAGTACCAGAAGGGGTTAAGGAGAATACCATGGAAGATACACAGTCCAAGGCAGCAGAGAGAATCTTAAGGACTTGTGCAGAAAGAGAGAGGGTGGAGAGGGGATTAAGTTGGAGTGTGGCATGGGCATATCCATTCGGATGATAGATGAGATAGTAGCTGGGTTTTGAAATTGTCATGGTGGGGAAGGCTGTGAAGGGGGGGATTCCATTTTTTGGCTATGGAGTAGGAGAGATGTAGCTGGCCTGGAGGATGAGATGATTTATGGATCTGAAGAACATTTTGGTTTGTGGATCTGAGTTGGCGGTTGGGTATATAGGGGTTTTAAGGATGTAGCCAGAGAAGGGAAGTTTGCAGGTTTGTAGATACGTTTGTGGGCAGTGGTTTTTTTTTCCAATTAATGTAAATACTACCCATTTTAATTGCATTCCCATATCATCTACTTTTTTATTTACTAATACTCAATCCTAATTTCTGTTGTGCATCTGTTAAACACTATATTGCTTCAGTTACACAGATTTTGTTCTTTAGTATAATTACTAAATCATCAGAATAATTTACTATCAAAGCTGTCTTGGTTATACTTCAGAAATTCTCCTGTTTCACTTTTCATTTAACCCAATTCATTTTTAATATTGCGCTTAAAGGACATCCTTGCTTTATACCCCTCTGAATTTTGATCCTCTGTCTTATCCATACATTAACTACGGGCACTACCCAGGAACAATCATACACCTGGCTTAATAAATGTTAACCCTTCCCACTATATCCCATTTTCCTTCAACGTGCTCCATATACTTTCATGCATTATATTATCATAGGCTTTACAAGTGTCACATATTACACCTTGGCCCTACAATTCTCCATAATACCTTTAACTACTTCTTTATTTGTCACTAATAGCTCTATGATATTCCTTCTCCTTTTCCTATTACTTCTGTTAGTAATTTTTTGTAAATATGCCTTGTTGAATGTTCATTACAATTCTGTAATCTATATTTTTAAAATTATAGGTTGCCAGTTCTCTGACTTCATCTTAAACTTTTCCCCAAAAGAATCATATTAGTCCTATACAAATATGTTTTGTCTTGTAATGCATTATCATATGTTTGACAGTTGCAGTTATCTAGTTAGACTTGGCCAAGATATTTGGGTCTGCACCCCATTCCAACATCCAGTTAGCAATAGAAAAAAGTAAGATAAACCAGTATACAGTATGCAGTCTGCTTTGTTATGACTTGGTTAAGTGGGAGAACACAATCAGTGAGTCTTGATCAAAGCTTCTTACTCTGAGAGACTTCCAGTAAAAAACTGGGGTACCTCAGGATTTGGTTCTGGGTCCTACATTATTTAATCTTGTTTTTGCAGATGAGCCTTGGATCCAGTAAATGCTGGATTAGAAAATACACTGTCAGTTTGTAAAATAAGTTTTATCATAAGATCAACTGTTGATTATGAAAAACTCAATATTTATATGCCAGATATCTTAAATTGGACAACCAGAAATTGTTTGAAATGTGGTGTGGGTAGATGTAAAGCTATGATTTCTAGGCATGGAAATTTAGCCCTTAGAAATAATGAAACAGACTCCTGGATTTTCAAAGCCCTTTATAGCGTGCAGGATTAGTCTAAGAGCTATTTTCAGCAATATGGCTGACATGCGATCCAGGAACGAGCTTGTGGGACGTGCATTTGAGCTCTTAGGCTAATCCTGCACGGACCAAGCTCCTGTATGCAAATTACCCTCATTTGCAGATGAAAACCATGCAAATGAGGGTAATCTGCGATCCAGGAAGCCGGCAGCTGTCAGTGCAGGATGAGTGCAGTCTGCAGAAATGTACTCGGTTAGTAACTAAGTACATTACTGCAAACTACAAAATGGAGCTATGACAGCTCCAAATAAAAGCTGCATATTATTGAGGAAGCATGCCAATGGCCAAGTAGAAGGTCATTGGCATTGCAAACTGTTTTAAAAAAAAAGAAACTTTAATTTTTTTTCACCGATCTTGGCAGTTTAAGCATAGGGCAGCGGTGCGCAAACGGGATCGGGGGAAAATAATAAACCTAAAATAAGCATTCTAACTATAATAAGTATTCTGCCATGCAAGTCAATGGCAGTCATAAGACAACCTGGCCAGTGAGCAATGGTTGCTAAGGGGGGAGGCTCAGTGTGGGACATGTAACTATGCATTAACAGGCAATCCTATGCAAATGAGGGGAAGGTTAGTGAATCCCATTTTTCCCCAGGGTGTGAGGCAGATCCCAAGAGTCTAAGAGTATAAATAGTTGGGTGCAAGACTAGGATATAGGTGACTTCATGGGTGTGTGTGTCAGGCATACTGTAAGTGGATTGGAGCCCTGTGGCATGGGATTGCTCCTAGCTTAGCACACCTCAGGTGGTGAGGATGTGAATGCTGCCGAACAACCCACAGTGAGGAGACAGAGAAGAGTGTAAAGACCAAGGGTAACCAACCAGGGGCTACATGAGCTGGAGATAGTGTAGCACTATAGGGTGGACAGAGACCTCCTACAGCAAATTGTTGAGCTGTGCCAGCCACACGTGACACACCAAACTGGCCGAGGGGAACCCATCCCAGTGGATACCAAGGTATGTGTAGGCCTAGGTATACTAGCCACAGGTACCTCCCAAACCATAACTGGGGATATCATGGGGATCTCACAGGCATCAGCATTCAGAGTATTCCACCAGTTCCTGGATGCCATGGCAGCACATGCCAGTTGAGCATGTATATTTCCTCAACACACGTGAGGTATTGACCAGCAAGATGCTTCTCTTCCACCAAATAGCAGAATACCCTGGGGTAGTGGGTGCTATAGACTGCACGCACATATGCATCAAAGCACCACCCAGTGAGCAGGGTAGGGTCCATTACCTTACTTGGATAGAAGGAAGTTTCTTTGCTCACCAGTGGGAGTGGGGAGCCTTGAGCAGCCTACCTGTCCCTGTTGGAAGTGACCTCAGCACAAGAGCTGTAGTAATTGGTTGTTTTGGACCATTTCTAGCTCTTTTGAAGTTCCCTGTTTAAAATCCACCTCTGGGCATTTTTTTCTGGCTATACAACTCAGACAAGCTCCTCGTGGTCCTGCAGAGTGGTCCTAGCTACAGAGAACTCAGAAAAGCGACTACTTTCTTGATTTAAGTATCTTTGCTGTTTTTTTACTTGAAATACCTTCTCTAGCTTACCCTAAACAAGCTTAAACTGTTTTTTTAGCTGTTTGCTGCATTATTTAATATCTGCACTTAAAGTTACATTTTAGTCTAAATTGATCGAAAGTTTGTTTGTTTGTTTAATTTAACTGTTGAGGCTGCCCACTAAAGTGTGCTAGCCTGTGTAACTGATTTATTACTGTTTCTGCATTTTCTGTGTGTTTTCTATCTAAAACAAAAAAAACAAAAATAATCCTTGTTTTCCTGCCTCTCCTCGACTAGTTTAGACCAGTTTACAGGCTTTGCTGTATTCTGGGCTGTGGTGTAGTTCCTGTGTTGTCCATTACCTTACTTGGATAGAAGGAAGTTTCTTTGCTCACCAGTGGGAGTGGGGAGCCTTGAGCAGCCTACCTGTCCCTGTTGGAAGTGACCTCAGCACAAGAGCTGTAGTAATTGGTTGTTTTGGACCATTTCTATCTCTTTTGAAGTTCCCTGTTTAAAATCCGCGTTTGCGTGGCTTTGCGCGATTGTGCACATAGCGCAGCACCGGTTAAGCAAGGTTAAACTTCTTCTGGCTCCGCCAAGTTTGCTCTTCAAATTCCCCCTTAAGGAAGCTCTACTCTTAGTATAATCAGACTACTCGCTATATTATAAGTCTAGCACTTGTTCTCAAAACTTCTCTACTAAGTAAGCACTCTCATACTAAAGTAAGCACTACATCCACCTACCACCCCTGTGAATATCCACTTCCCTTAAAGGCACAGCACTCCCTTATACTGTTCTAGCATGTCGAGTGGTAGATTACTGGCGTCCTCTCCAGTTCAGCTGGTTAATCTGGGTATCTTGAGACAATGCTACAACTGTCTCATATACACAGACAACCCTCTCCTCCTCCCAACAAACACAAATACATGTGAGAGATGCAACTATATAGCCAAACTGGAGGCTGAACTCTCTCAACTCAGGGCTGGCATGACCAGACAGGAGGAGATGGTAACCACACACACAACAAACCCAGTCCCACATAGACCTTCCACAACTGCAAACCAAACACAAAGACATACTTGGAGGCTCTAATAAAAAACTTACCTAAACAACAGAGGCTCCCAAAGCAGACATCCAAAAATCCACCACCTCAAAACAAAACACATGCAACACATACTTCAATAAATCAGTGTGTCAATCAATCACAGCCCTTAAGGCCGAACACCATGCCTGATACACTAGTAATAGGTGACTCTATAGTCAGACACACTGATGTCCCGCTTACCAGGCTAAACAAGGAGAGGGTGACTGTGAGCTGCCTATCGGGAGCTAGGATCCACCACATAACAGACGCACTCAGGTCACTCCAAGCAAGTACAAATATGACTCCGTCATTGTCCATGCTGGCGTGAATGACCTGAGATGTACCTCCCTGGACTACATGAAAAGAGACATAGAGGAGCTCTCTGATTATGTAGCACAGGCTGGTATGACCCTGAGCCTGAGCAGCATCTTGCCCTCACCAAGAATGATGCCACAATACAAAGACAAGATGATCAGCTTTTATAATTGGCTCAAGTACTGGTGTCATTCTAAGGGGATCCAATGTCTGTCTGCTTGGGATGACATGTTGGGCAAGCCACGCTGTTTCGCAAGGGACGGCTTGCACCTGTCACCACTGAGCTTCCGGATATTGGCTAAAGCTCTTGCCACCCCCATAGTGCCTTTTTTAGGCAAGGCTCAAAAGACAAACCCATCTCCTTAGAAAACAGAAATGGAAAAAAACTAAGGGTAATGCTGCTCAACGCCAGACGTCTAAATTTCAAGATGCAGGCACTCGATGCACTCCTCAGTATGGAGAACATCGACGTCTGTGCAGTAACTGAAACCTGGTTCAAGGCTCCTGAGAGCACCCCAGCACTACCAGGCTATTGGCCCCAAAACCCGAGCTGAACCACAAAGGGAAGGGGAGCGTCCATATTCATCAAGGACACCCACACCTCCAGGTTAGTAGCAACACATGAAGCATCGGAGACCATACAGGTGCAACTAACCATAGGCAAAACTGCTATACAACTGGTAGCATGTTACAGACCACCCTCCCAATCTCAGGAACCCCACTCAGCCTTCCTGAAGACATTGGAAGATATGAATGTATCACAAAATACCATCATACTGGGAGACTTCAACTACCCTAACATAGATTGGGTACATTATTCTAGCCCTAACACCCTAGCCCAAAGGTTCCTGGAATTCATAAATTCAAATGCACTGGAACAACTAGTCACCTCTCCCACTAGGGGAGATAATATACTAGACCTGATCATCACAAACATGGGGACAAAATTCTCCACACCGGAGGTATACCCCTCACTAGTGAGATCTGACCACAAACTAATCACCCTGGATATACATATCCCACCTCCACCCCCAGCACAAAAGACCACAGTGAAAAACCTCAAAAGCAGACTTCACTCTTCTTAAGACTGAGATGGTATCCTTTAAGCCCACTGTGCCAGTTGATACCACATCCCGCAATGCTGAATCCTTCACAAATGCTTTCTATGGACATCTCCAAGAATGCATGGATCATGCAATCCCAAATAAATCCAAGACCCTCTCCACCAAAGGCAAGCGTCCTGTCTGGTGGACCTCAGCCATAAACAAATTGTATAACAAAAGAAGGAAGCTACTGCACGACAGAGCAAAATCCCAAAAAGGGAAGACATCTCTGATCAACACTAGCAGAAAACTACGCTCTCTCATAAAAACATCCAAGGCCAACTTTGAGAGAAAAATCGCTAAGGACACTAAAGATAACCACAAAGCCTTCTTCAGCTATGTTAGAAACCTGGGCGGAAACCCTCAGATATGCTCAGAGTTAGTTCACAACAACAAAAAATACACTGAACCCACAGATATTGCCAACATTCTGGCTGACAGGTTCAGTGCACACTTCTCCCCTCCATCACCCCAAAAAGAAGAAATACTTATCCCAGCTGAATGTAATCTCCCTGTCATCTCAGAAGTCCAGGTGAGAGCCGCCCTCAGCAAAGTTAAAAACACAGCATCAATGGGACCTGACGGTATCCCGGGTTGCGTGCTACGTGAACTCCAAGAGGAGCTAAACCCGCACATAAAAATGTTATTTAACCTTAGTCTTACTACAGGGTATGTACCTGAACACTGGTGTACAGCAACAATGGTCCCACTCCACAAAGGGAGTACCTCTACAGACCCTGGGAACTAACACCCCATAAGCTTAACCAGCCTGGTCTGCAAAGCTATGGAAAAAATCATTATGGAACTCATAAACAGAGACATTGGGAACCTACAGACACTTGATCCCACCCAGTTCGGCTTTGCAAAGGGCAGATCCTGCCTTTTGAACCTGGTTGACTTTTTCGAAACAGTCACTAGAGACATTGATGAGGGCAAAGCAGTCCATACAGCCTACCTGGACTTGGCTAAGGCCTTCGACACAATACCCCACTCAGGCATCATAGATAAGCTCAACAGCTTAAATGTAAACCCTTATGTCACTAGATGGGTTGTAAACTGGCTAAAGGAGAGAACCCATAAAGTTAAAATCGCTGGAGCAATGTCAGACTCAAAGCCAGTCACAAGTGGTGTCCCACAGGGATCTGTCCTGGGACCCTGCTTGTTCGGCATTTATTTCTCAGATGTTAAAGCAAACATGGGAGGGTTGTGGCTGACAAAGTTTGCAGATGACTGCAAACTAGGCGTCACAGTCGATACACCAGCAGACACATACATCCTACAAAAAGGCCTCACAGAAACAGACAACTGGTGCCGGAGTCATGGCCTTAAACTAAATGCCAAAAAATGTATAGTCATCCCCTTTGGGAAAAACAAAGTACCCACAAATTATCACATAGCCAGCAACCCACTGAGTACAGAAAAAGTAATCAGAGACCTAGGGACTCAAGTCGACAGCGACCTCTCATTTGACACCCACGTTGCCAAAGTGGTTAGAAAGACATTCTACCTTGCACACCTTATCATGAAGGGATTCACATCCAGATCCAAGGATGTCATTGTACCCCTATACCCCTCCCTCATCAGACCCATGATTGAGTACAATGCCCCATTTGGTATGTACCTCACCCGGCATTTGCAACAGCTGGAGAGACCACAAAAGTACCTCACCAAGAGGATCAAGGATCTCCAACATATGTCTTATTCTGCCAGACTAAAGAAACTCCAGCTCTATTCAGTAGCATACCACCTGCTCAGAGGTGATCTGTGCCTGATGTACAAGGCCATGTCCAATCAGGAACTGATGGACATGCTCCACCTCAAAAAATCCAAATCCATCAGAACCACAAGAGCTAAAGACTTAAACCTCAGCACAAGTATGAATAGGACATGCTGGAGGGACAGATTCATAACCCAGAGGCTTCCCATGCTCTGGAACAGAATCCCAGTTCATGTTAGGCAGAGCCCCTCACTAACTCTCTTCAAGAGAAATCTTGATGTGTGGATGGGAGATCGTAAGTTTACCCCAGGGGTCACCTCTGTGTCACTACTAGACAGGGGCACAGTAAACTAATTCAATTATATAAGGGGACCTTCACTGTGTCACTACTAGACAGAGGCACAGTATTCTAAATCTATTCTGTACATTTTTGTACCATTTCTTGGGGTGGTGAAAGCCACATCACTATGGCTAGGCTTACAAATGCCCCAGGGCAGATAGCCTAGTACTAAACTATGAAACTATGAAACTATGAAACTATGAACCGCAGGGGCATCCCCTCCATCAACTGCCAGGTCGTATGTGAAGCCCAGGGCATTAGAATGAATGTGTGTGCTGGCTGCCCTGGAAGCTATGACGATTCACACATATGGCATCTGATACAGCTGTACCACAGATTTGCCAATGTGGACATTCCTTACGGTCACCTAGTGGGAGATGCTGGGTACCCACTGGAGCTGTGGCTGATGACACCCATCAGAAATGCACACACACCTGAACAACAATGCCATAATGAGGCACACGCACAGGCCAGACATATAATAGAGCATGTGTTTGGGATGCTCAGGTCATGGTTCTGGTGTCTGGACACATCTGGTGGAGCCTTGCTATGCTACACAATATGATCATGTGGAAACAGCTGCAGCAGGAACAGCATGGGGCAGGGCCACACAGCCACCCACCAATACCAAGGCCTGTACAGGCACAGAGTGACTCGGAGGAGGAACAACCTGAGCCTGCCCCAGTTGGCAGAATGAGGCGTGCCCAGTATGGCCTGGCCTTGGCAAAGAGGCAACACATATCATATGCACTGACACAGTAGGGACCCAGGGAATGACACCTCTCTCTGACTCACACAGACAGTAAAAGGAATGCCAAACATGACACTACCTGTGCTCAAGTATGTATAGGGAGTGTACTATGTGCATCCAACAAAGGCAGCCCTCCAGCACCATCCTCAAGTTTGGCACACCCTCAAGGTAAGTCAATCAACCTACCAATTGCCAAATGGAGTAGAATGTGTTGTTACCTGTAGCTATGGTATGGATGTGAGCAAGCAAGGGAATTGGGTGGTTGAATGTTATGGCAGCAGACAGTAGACACCCATAGTGGGACCATGACATCTGTAACACATACTGGAGTCACCATAGTAGCCAGTACTACACAGGGTGACAAAACCCACTGCAGGAAATGGGCTGAGCAACATGTGTGTCCATAAGACCTACACATGCAAGTCAGGAAGGTTCACATACTCAACAGCAGTCTCAGCCAGCAGGACAGGTGTAGACAAACACAAACAAATGCTGTACTTTGGCCTCTGAATGAGCCCTATGGGTAACTGCTCCCCCAGACCTACACAGACAGATTACAGCAGGCCAGGCAGTTGGATGTAAGTTGTGAGGGCTAGTAAGTCAGAAACTAATATGTAGGTAATTAAAGCTAAGATCTGTAGTACACTGGCCAGCACGATAGGTAAGACTAAAGACTGAAATGGAGTACCTGACATACCAGTACAGTCTTAACAAATGTGTAAAAGTGTCAGGTGTGCCCCCCATCCTATGTACACTTATAGTAACAGTTAGGTGTGCCCCCCACTCCTGTGTTGAAATGTAGAAACAGTCAGGCGCCCACCCCCGCTATGCAGAAATGTAGCAACAATCAATGCAAAATGACCAATGGATACAGTGCAGACACAACATGCTACCTGTCAGTGTACAACACAAAGGTCAGCACTGCAGTACAAACTAGCTGGACTTGATCCACACATGCAATACAGATGGTCATACTGGGCATGCTCACACACTTAGAGGAATGAAGGCAATATCAGTCAGCAACATACTGAAAGGTCATACCGGGCATGCTCACACACTTAAACACATGAAGGCCATGTCTGCAAACACCAGTGGACCAGACATATCTGGTAGTCGCAGTTCTTAGTGAAAACACGTGTCAGTATGCACCACACCTGCCTTTCACACACAGTGGATAGGAATACAGACACATATGTAAGGACAACACACTATAATAAGCCAAAGGTAGACAGACATAGATGTGTGGAAGAGGGTGACTGTGACAAGGATCCATCCGGGCCTGTCCCACCCAGCACACAGCCAAAGGGCCCTAAACACATGAGGTACAGATGTCACTCACTGCAGATACTAGCCACCAGTATCTGTCAGCATGGCAGACTATGTGGTGCACGTGCCAGCTGTGCACATGACTGTACAAGGAAGTAGTCATCTAGTAGCTATATATACGTACCTGTGACATATGACCCCCTGTGTGCCTGCATGTGGCATGGCAACCCCTACATGAATGGGTTATGGCCCATGCACACACCGCCCTCCCTATAGCAGTATTATGACAAGCCTGCTGAGGCCATCCAATGTGAAATACACCTTTGGGAGAGCTGTAGCTCAGTAATCTCCATGGCACGTCCCATAACTTTGTACTGCTGTAGTGATAAACTAGTTAGGTAGCAGTTCTAACTTCAGACTTGGCAATTGTGTGTGTGTCTGTCTGTCTCTGACTGTGTAGAGAGAAATGCTTTTTAGGCTACTCACACTCCGTACAATTCATATAGTCAACTTTGGCAAGGCTGCTAATGTCACTCACCTAGAAATACACCTCTGGGAAAATCATAACCCAATAATCTCAGTAAAGCATCCTGTAACTGCATACTGCTGTAGTGTGATAAAGTAGTTAGGTAGGTGTTCTAACCCCAGACCTGGCAAATGTGTGTGTGTCTGACTGAGTAGAGCTCAATGATTTTTAGGCTACTCACACTCTGTACAAATCATATACTCAACTTTGGCAAGGCTGCTAATGTCACTCACCTAGAAATACACCTCTGGGAAAATCATAACCCAATAATCTCAGTAAAGCATCCTGTAACTGCATACTGCTGCAGTGTGATAGAGGCACAGTATTCTAAATCTATTCTGTACATTTTGTACCATTTTACAAATGCCCCAGGGCAGATAGCCTAGTACTAAACTATGAAACTATGAAACCCTCCATCAACTGGCATTAGAATGAATGTGTGTGCTGGCTGCCCTGGAATCTGATACAGCTGTACCACAGATTTGCCAACGGTCACCTAGTGGGAGATGCTGGGTACCCACTGGAGCCGTGGCTGATGACACCCATCAGAAATGCACACACACCTGAACAACAATGCCATAATGAGGCATATAATAGAGCATGTGTTTGGGATGCTCAGGTCATGGTTCTGGTGTCTGGACACATCTGGTGGAGCCTTGCTATGCTACACAATATGATCATGTGGAAACAGCTGCAGCAGGAACAGCATGGGGCAGGGCCACACAGCCACCCACCAATGCCAAGGCCTGTACAGGCACAGAGTGACTCGGAGGAGGAACAACCTGAGCCTGCCCCAGTTGGCAGAATGAGGCGGCCCAGTATGGCCTGGCCTTGGCAAAGAGGCAACACATATCATATGCACTGACACAGTAGGGACCCAGAATGACACCTCTCTGACTCACACAGACAGTAAAAGGAATGCCAAACATGACACTACCTGTGCTCAGGAGTGTACTATGTGCATCCAACAAAGGCAGCCCTCCAGCACCATCCTCAAGTTTGGCACACCCTCAAGGTAAGTCAATCAACCTACCAATTGCCAAATGGAGTAGAATGTGTTGTTACCTGTAGCTATGGTATGGATGTGAGCAAGCAAGGGAATTGGGTGGCTGAATGTTATGGCAGCAGACAGTAGACACCCATAGTGGGACCATGACATCTGTAACACATACTGGAGTCACCATAGTAGCCAGTACTACACAGGGTGACAAAACCCACTGCAGGAAATTGTGTCCATAAGACCTACACATGCAAGTCAGGAAGGTTCACATACTCAACAGCAGTCTCAGCCAGCAGGACAGGTGTAGACAAACACAAACAAATGCTGTACTTTGGCCTCTGAATGAGCCCTATGGGCAACTGCTCCCCCAGACCTACACAGACAGACTACAGCAGGCCAGGCAGTTGGATGTAAGTTATGAGGGCTAGTAAGTCAGAAACTAATATGTAGGTAATTAAAGCTAAGATCTGTAGTACACTGGCCAGCACGATAGGTAAGACTAAAGACTGAAATGGAGTACCTGACATACCAGTACAGTCTTAACAAATGTGTAAAAGTGTCAGGTGTGCCCCCCATCCTATGTACACTTATAGTAACAGTTAGGTGTGCCCCCCACTCCTGTGTTGAAATGTAGAAACAGTCAGGCGCCCACCCCCGCTATGCAGAAATGTAGCAACAATCAATGCAAAATGACCAATGGATACCCTGCAGACACAGCATGCTACCTGTCAGTGTACAACACAAAGGTCAGCACTGCAGTACAAACTAGCTGGACTTGATCCACACATGCAATACAGATGGCCATATTGGGCATGCTCACACACTTAGAGGAATGAAGGCAATATCAGTCAGCAACATACTGAAAGGTCATACCGGGCATGCTCACACACTTAAACACATGAAGGCCATGTCTGCAAACACCAGTGGACCAGATATATCTGGTAGTCACAGTTCTTAGTGAAAACACGTGTCAGTATGCACCACACCTGCCTTTCACACACAGTGGATAGGAATACAGACACATATGTAAGGACAACACACTATAATAAGCCAAAGGTAGACAGACATAGATGTATGGAAGAGGGTGACTGTGACAAGGAGCCATCCGGGCCTGTCCCACCCAGCACACAGCCAAAGGGCCCTAAACACATGAGGTACAAATGTCACTCACTGCAGATACTAGCCACCAGTATCTGTCAGCATGGCAGACTATGTGGTGCATGTGCCAGCTGTGCACATGACTGTACAAGGAAGTAGTCATCTAGTAGCTATATATACGTACCTGTGACATATGACCCCCTGTGTGCCTGCATGTGGCATGGCAACCCCTACATGAATGGGTTATGGCCCATGCTCCCTATAGCAGTATTATGACAAGCCTGCTGTGGCCATCCAATGTGAAATACACCTTTGGGAGAGCTGTAGCTCAGTAATCTCCATGGCACGTTCCCTAACTTAGTACTGCTGTAGTGATAAACTAGTTAGGTAGCAGTTCTAACTTCAGACTTGGCAATTGTGTGTGTGTCTGTCTGTCTCTGACTGTGTAGAGAGAAATGCTTTTAGGCTACTCACATTCATATACTCAACTTTGGCAAGGCTGCTAATGTCACTCACCTAGAAATACACCTCTGGGAAAATCATAACCCAATAATCTCAGTAAAGCATCCTGTAACTGCATACTGCTGTAGTGTGATAAAGTAGTTAGGTAGGTGTTCTAACCCCAGACCTGGCAAATGTGTGTGTGTCTGACGGAGTAGAGCTCAATGATATTTAGGCTACTCACACTCCGTACAAATCATATACTCAACTTTGGCAAGGCTGCTAATGTCACTCACCTAGAAATACACCTCTGGGAAAATCATAACCCAATAATCTCAGTAAAGCATCCTGTAACTGCATACTGCTGCAGTGTGATAAAATAGTTAGGTAGGTGTTATAACCCCAGACTTGAAACTGTGTATGTGTTTGTGTATGAATCTCTGTGTGTGTGTGACTGACTCATGTCACTCACCTAGAAATACACCTCTGGGAAAGTCATAGTCCTGTAATCTCCATAGTGCGTCCTGTAACTGTTTATTGCTGTAGTGTGATAAAGTAGTTAGGTAGGTGTTCTAACCTCAGACATGGCAATTGTGTGTGTGTGTGTGTGTGTGTGTGTGTGTGTGTGTGTGTGTGTGTGTGTGTGTGTGTGTGTGTGTGTGTGTGTGTCTGACTGAGTAGTGAGCAATGCTTTTTAGGCTACTCACACTCCGTACAATTCATATACTCAACTTTGGCAAGGCTGCTGATGTCACTCACCTAGAAATACATCTCTGGGAAAGTCATAACCCAATAATCTCTGTAGAGCATCATGCAACTGCATACTGATGTTGTATAATAAAATTGTTAGGTAGATGTTCTAACCCCAGACTTGAAAACTGTGTGTGTGTGTTTGTGTATGAATCTGTGTGTGTGTGTGTGTGTGTGTGTGTGTGTGTGTGTGTGTGTGTGTGTGTGTCTGACTGAATAGAGAACAATGATTTTTAGGCTACTCACATTCCATACAATTCATATACTCAACTTTGGCTAGGATGCTGATGTCACCCACCTAGAAATACACCTCTGGGAAGGTTGTAGCTCAGTAATCTCTGTAGCATGTCCTGTAACTGCGTACTGCTGAAGTGTTTTTTAGAACTGTGGTAGGGTTCCATCTCCACCCATGGCAGTTCTGGATGTTTTGTGTGTGTTCCAATGTCTGTGTATGGAGCAATGCATTATAGGCTACTCACTCACAGTACATTTCAAATGCCCTGCTTTGGCAATACTGCTGATGTCATTCATTGTGAAATACAACATTGTGGAAAATGTTCTGTAGTAATCTCTGTGGTGTGATATAGGCCTTGGCCAGGGGTTCAATACCCACACATGTTGTTTGTGGATACTTTGTGTGTGTCTCACTGTCTGTGTAGGCAGCAATGCATTTTAGGCTAGTCACTTGCAGTACAGTTGAAATGCCCTTCTTTGGTAATCCTGCAGATGTTATTCATTGTGAAATACACCTTTGAGGAAGGATTTCTGTAGTAATCCCTGTGGTGTGTCCTATAACAGCTCTATGCTATAGTGTGCTATAGACCTCGGTCAGGGGTTCTATGCCCACACATGTCAGTTGTGGATGTTTTGTGTGTATTTCACTGTCTGTGTAGGGAGCAATGTATTGTAGGCTAGTCACTTGCAGTACAGTTGAAATGCCCTTATTTGGTAATCCTGCTGATGTCGTTCATTGTGAAATACACCTTTGGGGAAGAAGTACTTCAGTAATGTCTGTGGTGCATACCATAACTGTGTAGTGCTGTTGTGTAATAAACTAGTTAGGTGGGGGTTCAACTCTCAGACATGACACATGTGTGTGTGGGGGCAATGTGGAGGGGGTTTTGCTTATTTCTTTTGTGGTGGCCCTACTATACATCACAATGACAACCATACAGGGATAACAGATGTAAATTAGCTGAGAGACTGAGGTACAAAGCCATACCCATACATGTGACATGAAGATCAGCCAATCACAGTTAGCAACCCCAGTATTACCCAGAACACACACTCAACCCATGTGTCATACACAGGCAACAGCCAATATGTGGGTAGTACACTGCATATTGGCCACTGATAGTAACTATGCAGTGATAGCAGTGGGCTAGCGAGGGCATGTCTCCCTGCCCAGCTGTCCAATATGCAAGTACATGCAGACAGTGCACATCCACCATGTTCCCCAATGGACATCTGCACCACCTATGGTGCCTTCACATGTGACTCACAATGGACTTACCATGCCTGACAACATGCTCTGTATGGACCGATGACACTGACATCAGGGAATGCTGTTAGCATGCTATCAATGTAGGTGCAGGGTAAACCTGCTGCCCATTACCAGTTTCTGCCACAGGTGGGCAAGACTGGCACATCTGATGATAATCTGTGTTCACAACATTGGCCAGACACCACAGGTAAAGTAGCATGATATTGTACATGCATGTGGGAGGTGTGCACATCCCAGACACCATCCATGTCATGGACTAAGGAACACATGCATGGCAAGTGATGCACAGCATTGGCCACACACAATAGTCACCCAGGTGACTGGATTTGGAATGCAATACCCACATGTGTGGGCAAATGCAGAAACTACAGGCCTGAGCCACAATGCAGACCATTGTCATGTGGCCTGATGCCAAGGTATACCCATCGCCTACCCTTGTACAGCCTGCTGGCACAGTTGACTACCACACACCCGTGCAGACATGCACCCATGCATGTCAGAACTGGCATCCTGTGTGTTTGCGTGTATGTTGTGTAGTACGTATGTCCACAGCCACACTCACTACATCCCCCCAGGGCATACTGAAGCATGCTGTCTGATGTCTGACACCTCCTCATACTCTTTGCCCATACAACCTCCGTATGACCCATGTGGTGCATGTGATACCTGCACATTGATGTGTTGTGGCAATCCCACTAGTGATGAGTTGCACTGCTGGCCCCGCCAATTGTGTCAATGTGTGTGCGGCCCTGTGTGAGTGTGCCTGTGTTGACGCTGGCACCTGTTCATGCAGACAGGCATGTGTATGTCACCTATAGTATATCTACCATATCCCTGTTGCAGATGTCACTCACCATCACATATTTGTTCTGAGTACTCCACAGCCAGTAACCCATGTGGCGCATCCAATGATTGCATCGAACTGTGATAGCACTACATAGTTGTCAGGGGTTTGATACCCTGTGCTAGTAGGTGTTTGACACAAACATGCTTCAGTTTTACTCTCCCACCCCCTCCCTGACATGTATTTGCCTCTGTCTGCCTTCCCCACCCCCTCTCTGGTGGATGTGAAGCCCCACACCTGCTTTGCTTAGGCAGAAACATGTGTAATTTAAGTGATGCTCATGATCAGCTGATGGCCTCTGCATGAATTGCAGCCCTCCCCTAGCTGATTGAATGTGGAAGAGCTGTGGTAACATTCCCATAGCCAAATGCATGGAAACACACTCCATAACCTAGGAACATCATGGTGGTGTTGGCCCTTTTCAGTCACTGTGAGCAGGAACTAGATCGGCTGTTTGGCAAACAGCATCTCAGATGGCATGGGGATTTACCTCTAACAACATACACTGTGGAAAGGTGGCAACGAACAGGAGGGGGATGTGCCTGACCTGACTACAGACTGTAAGTGCTGCTATACTGCATTTGGAGTAATGTTGGTTTAACAGTGCTTGTCTGAATACGCCTGTCATACATGTCACAATACCTGCCATGTCAGTTCCATGTATATGAGGAATCCCCATCTGCAGGGTCATCTGCAGACTAGGCAGTGTTGTGACTTTGGTTTCATGTGTTAGCCATGGTGCATCTATCTGTGGAATGCAGAAGGTAGTGTAAGGATTGCATTCTGTAGATAGTGAAGGCCATGACAGTTACTGACTTCATATCCCTCATAGGACATATGTTGTAACAAACCCCATGACAATGGTAAATATATGAGGTCATCACAGCAACATGACTATACTGGCCCTGTGTATGTGCTGTCAGCCACACCTCTGTCAACTTTTATACATATGTCGTGCGTGAAGTGGTGCATATGTGCTGTACACCATAAATAGTGTCATCATATCTGATAACAAGCCAGTGATATATCTGATTGCTACACATGTCATGTACAGTAGGGGTTATATATCATGACATACCCTGGACATTCTGTGAATGTTTGTACAGTACTGAGGTCTGTGTAGTGATAGCAAATGTTGGCAGTGTGTGTATTGTTAATATGTACATTAGTCTGTGTACAGACTGTGGTAGATGTCATTGTTCTAGCTCCCCTTCTATCTGATGTTACATGCTGCCCCACTGTATGGTACTGTTTTGCTGTACATGTTTGTAGGGCCATACACACATGTCCCATACCACAGACAGCCATCAGACCAAACTGTGTAGCAGCCCAGTATACATAGGTTAATTCTGTGAGTGGCACATATGAGGATGGTGTAGAACAGATAGTCCATATACTGTAATAATATGCTAGCTTACCATATGTGGCTGTGGCTGTGTTCACATTGGTTGTGGTTATGCCCTTTCAAACAGGTGTATCTTACCTTGTGCTGTGGCATGGCTGTTGAGCCTGCTATATATGCAGTTACATGTGCATTCCCCCATATGAGATGTAGGCCAGTATTGAGCCAGTCTGCCTGTAGCCTGCACAGTGCATTGTTACTTGCCTAGCAGCCTAGTGTACTTACCCAGTGAGATGTCATGTGCTGATACTTGCCAGATGTACTGCTTCCGGGCCTCCCTTAAAAGTCATGTATGTCAGACAGAGCAGTGGGATGCTGTACAGATGTATGTCAATATCTAGTGGGTAGTATGTGTCCATGGCACCCCTGTACCAGCAGTCATTATGTGTCAAGCCAGACAGGAGTGTGTGAATCCAAAACCTATGGTGGCAAATGTATACCAGTTATTATGTGCTATACCCATCTACATGGCTGTTTACATCCATATTGTCAGGCCTGGTGCACATGTTATGCACTAAGGGATTATGTGTAAACCTCTGGACTGTACAGGGTGTTTCTGAAGTTCCACATATATTGGCCAATATCTCTGCTGCACTCTACAGGAGCATTACATGCTAGTGACAGTACTTTACAATGATTTCCTTAGGATGTCTGTCAGTAGCCAATGGCACACATGTTATAAGCAGATGTCACCTTCCACACACACCATATCTGTGAAGACAATCCCAATGACAGTAGCAATAGTCAAGTAATATACCTGCTATACATACCAGACATCCCCATGCACTACGACATTGGGACTATAGGGGCTGGGGTAGGGCTACACTCCACGTTCAGGACATATAGTGGAAATATATGTACATATACTTATCCAGATAGCCATATATATATATAATTACACGTGTACTACTTCCAGTTACCACTGTCATGGCAACCACCCACTATAAATCCCTACAGTATGTGGGTATGGTCACTTTACATTTCCTGTGTGATGGACATCCTTCCTGTGTGTGGGCATCAGTGTTACAGACAGCAGGTAGCAATACCTCTTACAGGAGAACCTGCACACTCAGAGTGGCCACATATCCATAGAAGGATCAGGAACTACAGACAGACTATGACTTGAGTTGTGTTATGCTTCGCATAGTACTGGTGTTACAGGGTGTGAGTGTGTGTGTGTGTGTGTGTGTGTGTGTGTGTGTGTGTGTGTGTGTGTGTGTGTACATACAGTGTACCTTGGAATGGAGTCAGTCTGCATAGCTCACTACTGTGGGCCTATCCTCTTGCTGGACAGAGGTATGCCTATCATGTGTTGTCTGTCCACCACATAGGTCCTGTGTCAGATATTACACTGGCAGTGTGTGTGTTGCATGCTCTCAGTACATACATCCATTTCTGGGTCTAACATCAGTTCCCTGACTAAGGTATGCTGCAGACTATACTGTAACACCAGCACCTTGCTTAGTGTATGGCAACAGTGTTTCACATATGTGCCTGTGTTCCAGTCTCTGTCCTCCATCTACATACCAATCTTTGCACATATGTCATGCTGTTGGGGGTTGTTCTGTAGTGGGCTGTGAGTATATCACACTGCCATTGCTGCCACTACTCCACTACTGTTGTATCCCCCACACATACAGTGGGGCTGGGGCCATATATGTGTGGGCGTCACCTACACAATACATGTGTGCCCTTATGCACTCCAGAGGCCAGTGTATGTAACAGTGGTATATGGACCTGTATTATTGAGTGTAGGTGGGGAGCACCATAAATGACCTAGGTTGTTACAAAATGTGGGGGTATCAGGGGTGAGCTGCCACAAGGTATCTGGATGTACAGCACCGTATACGTCACCTGTACTGACATTACTTACATGAATCGGGGTGCTGCAAGCCTACTGCCTCCTGTCATACAGACTGTTCTGTTTGTCGGCGTGCTCATGATGGTGTCAGTTATGCCTTGTTATGTACCAGTTACAACCCATTTGATCACAAAACATCTTTACCTCCTACTGAGTTTGTTAAGAGTGTACATAGAGGCTGCTGAACTACACACCTGCAGTACATGCTGTTGATTGTTTGGTATCCTGTGGTCCAGTCTGTCTTCACTATTATACAATTTGAAGGGCTTGGCCTGCACAGCAAAAGTTGTGAACCTTTTCAGACTACTGTATTACTGTAACTGTTTCACAGTTGCAGTACTCTGTTTATATGGTTGTCAGTATCTGAACAGCTATATGGCATGGCATATCGAACTGTTATAGTGCACAATTAAAGGATTTCCATTTCTGCAAACCTGTGCGTGGTGTCTTTCCTATGATCTTTCTATGGGCATATGTTGCAGGCAATGATTGACATTGGTATGTGTCACCCATACAGTGTCCAGTTGTTCAGGTGTTAACTGTAGGCATAGTGGCTGTTCCATACTGTGTGCACCTTCTACATATGTATCTTACTGTACATATATCTGTGTGCGTATGTGTAGTCACATGTATATATATATATATATATATATATATATATATATATATATATATAGATATATATATATATTCTAAATATATATATTTTAAATATATATATATATATATATATATATATATATATATATATATATATGTATGTATATCTGTATCTGCATATCTGTGTCTGTGTATCTGTATCCTGGGGATGTTGATGGCTTCCATATATTACATGTCCTATGGGAGGCAGACTGTACTTAGTAGTGTATTGCAGGGCGCACGTGTTTTGCTGTGGGGGGATGCCTATTCGTACCAGATGTATAGTGTTTGGGTCCACCCAACCCCATTAATGGTGCATGTGGACATATGTGTATTTGTTAAACTGCCATTGCTATCTACAGATGTATGGCCATATATACCTATATAGATATATATATCTGCTAACATGTATATAACTATGTCCGTATATACCTACATAGATATATATCTGCATACACATATGTAATGTGCTGTGTATTTGTAGACATACAGCTGTAGACACATATATGTGTCGATGTAGGCATATGCATGTATATATGTGCATATATATTGATATATATGTATATAGTTTTAGAAATCAATATATATATATATATATATATATATATATATATATATATATATATATGTTGTATCTGTTTAGATATTAATATATTTACACACACATACAGTTAGATGTTGGTATACATTCTCTGTACTGTTGCATGACTGGACTGGATGATATGTTTCTGAAAACATAAAATCTCTTTGTATTTGTTATGGCTTAGTTGTAAATCACTTTGTCTAAGGTGTGCAGGGTCCTTGGTTTGAGCCTTGCAAGAGATGTTTATTTTGTTGCTGGGCAGAACACGGCCCACTGGATACCCAGTGATTTAGACACTTTAAAGCAGTTGTAAGCAGGTTTGTGCAGGTTTGCGTGGAGCTAAGCAATGGCTACACAGGTTAAGCAATTCAGCGGCTAACTGAGTGTACGAAACTGTAACCAGACTTTAGCAGTGCTTACTTCCACACAAACCCACTTACAACTGCTTTAAAGTGCCTTAATCACTTTGTATCCATCGGCCCTTGTTCTGCCTAGCAATAAAATAAACAACCTCTGCTAGGCTCAAACCCAGGACCATAAACACCACAGCCAAAGTGATTTAGCTGTAAGCCATCTCAGATATACACATCCTTGCTGTACTCACAAACATATCATCCAGCCCAGTCATTCAACAGTACAGAAAATGTATTCCAACATGTAGATGTATGTGTGTGTGAAAATATATTAATGTCTAAACAGATACAACATATTGATATATGTATATATATATATATATATATATATATATATATATATATATATATATGTAAGCAGATATTTGTATCTATTTAGGTATATACGGCCATACATCTGTAGATCTGTAGATAAGGTGGGAACATAGCAGGAACATATATGTCCACATGCACCATTAATGGGGTTGACAGGCACAAACAACATACGTCATGCACGGATAGGTATTCCCCCCACAACCAAACATGTCTGCCTTGCAATACACTGCCAACTGTTGCAGATCCCATAACCAGGACCTTACACAACAAGGGCACAGGATGTTAACAGTACTCCATCCCACCTGTATGATGTCAGGCTGGTATCAGTAACATATCATGCAGTACAGTCAGGCTCATAATGATTCCCATTTTGCAGTCATCTGTTACCTTTGTTAGCCAGAGTCCTGTACTGTTGGCCTGTATTTTAGAGATGTAGACACCAAACAATAGTGGTCTCAGGACTGAACCTTGAGGTACTCCACTTGTCACTTGTCCGGGGATGGATTTGGAGTCAGTTACACCTACAGTTTGGGTTCTGTCAGTAAGCCATATGGCAAACCATCGAGTGGCATAAGGATATATGGCCGGATTAGTATGTTAATCTATGTTTCCAGACTGGGGGATGATGTTGAAGGACTTGGCAATGTCCACATAGGCTTTGTGGACTGAATTACCCTCTTCAACAGCTATGCAGACTGAGTCAAAGCAGTCAATCAGTTTCAGGAGACAAGACTGGCCCTCCATGAGCCCAATCTGTGTTTAGTCCAGTGTTTGAGGGTTGTCATTGTCTGCATTCAGAACTTCCCTGATAATGCATTCCATGGTCATGCAGATCAGGCTCATCAGACTGATGTGATGATATTTCCAAGGATCCAAGGTGGATCCCCCCTTGTGGAGTGGGATTACTGCAGCTGTGTGTCACTCAGTGGGCACCAGGCCTGATGCGAGGCTATGATTACACATCACAGTTAGGTGAGTTGCCATTTCATTGTGTATTTCATGCAGTACACAGCCCAGGATGTCATCTGGTCCCATGCACGCTGTATTCTTAGCTGTGAATAGTGCAGTTTCTGCCTGTGTGGCTGTGATTACTGGGCAATGGAACTCTTTTCGTATTGACATGGGCCCTTTTGGGGTGAGAGGGGGTGAATGTGGCACTAAATCAATCTGCCAGGATATTGGCAAAATCTGTGGGAGCAGTCTACGTAATGCCATTCTGTTGTAGCTCAGAGCACTTCTGAGCATTGCCCGTTAGATTCTGGACATAACTATAGAATGCTGAGTGGTTGCCTGTGGAATCTGTGGTGATATTAGTTACATAACCAGCTTTGGAGGATTCCATGAGGGATCTCAACATCTTACTTGTGCTGGTAAGGGAGTTATTTACATCCTTGGATCATCCTTGTCTCTTCAACAGTGTCTACCTTCTGTTGTATACTCTGTTAATGGTAGGAGACCACCAGACTGGCTTGCTTATTTGGAAGGTGAGCATCATGGTTCTATGTGGGACGTCAGGAATCATGCACAAGTGGACTTGTTCATACAGTGCCTTAGTGCAAGATTCATCTGTAGAACTGTCAGCTCCTGTCTCCATGGGTGTCACAAACATTGTCACATCTGCCTTGAGTAGCATGAAGTTGGCTTTGGAGAGTTATTTTATGGACAACTGTATATACATTCCTTTCACATGTTCAGTTTGATTAGCCAATGGTGGGATTACTTTGGTGATACCTCAGTCTCATGTACTGATGTGATGATTTAGTGATTAGTTACTGCGAGTATAGTGTACAGGGTCCTGGGTTCATGACCTGCAAAGACAGGTTATTTTGGTCTGGCCAGAACAGCGGTTAATGCATACAGACTAATTATGGCAGTTTAGGTTACTCACACTCAATACAATTCAAATGCCCTACTTTTGCAATCCTGCTGATATCAATCACTGTGAAGTACAACTTTGGGGAAAGAGTACTCCAGCATTCTCTGTGGTGCATGCTATAACAGTGTAATGCTGTAGTGTGATAAAGAACTCTGATAGGGGTTCTTGTCTCACACATGGGAGTTGTGGATGCCTTTGTGTCTGTTCCTATGCCTGTGTAGAGAGCAATGCATGTTTGGCTAGTCACACTCACTACAATTCATTTGCCCTACTTTGGCAATCCTGCTGATGTCACTCACTGTGAAATACACCTTTGGGGGAAGAGTACTCCAGTAATCTCTGTGGTGCATTCTATAATTGCATAGTGCTGTAGTGTAATAACTGATTAGGTAGGAGTTCTAATCCCGGATGTGACAGGTGTGTGTGTCTTAATGTGTCTATGTTTGTCGAATGTGTTCCATGTGGAGGTGGTTGTGAGTGTGCAACAACTGGACTCAATGTTGAGTGGGTTTTTATAATATCTTATATGGTGCCCCTAGCATAAATCACACTATCCACCGTGCAGGGATAACAGATGTGATATCAGTACATATTCAGTCAGGGGTTCGACACCCTGGACTGGTAGGTGTGTGACACAAACATTCTTACCTTTTACTCTCCCAACCCACCCTGACTTATCTTTGCCTCTGTCTGCCTCTCTCACTCCTTTCTGGTGGATGTGGAGACTTACAACTGCTTTGCTTAGGCAGTGGCATGTGTATTGTCAGTGATGCTCATGATCAGCCGATGGCCTCTGCATGGATTACAACCTTCCTCTAGCTCATTGCATGTGGATCAGCTGTGGTAGCATTCCCATATCCAATTGCATGGAAACACACTCCAATATCTAGGAACATCATGTTGGTGTTAGGACGTTTCATTCACTGTGAGCAGGAACTAGATCTGTTGTTTGGCAAACAGCATCACAGATGGATTGGGGACTTACATCTGACAACATACACTGTGGAAATGGGCCAAGACACAGAGGGGGATGTGCCTGTCTTGACTATAGACTGTAAGTGCTGCTATACTGCAGTTGGGGTAATATTGGTTTAACAGAGTGTGTGTGTGTGGATATGGCTGTCCTGCATGTTTTAATACGTGTCATGTCAGTGCTATATTTATGAGGAATACCCATCTGTAGGGTCATCTGCAGACTGGGCAGTTTGTGGTGCCTTGTGTTCCTTGTGTTGCCCACAGAGCACCTATCTCTTGACTGCATAAGGTAGTGTGAGGATTACAGTCAGTAAATGTTGACAGCCGGGAGAGTTACTGATGTCATATCCCTCATAGGAAATATGTTGCATCAAACCCTGTTACAACAGGTAATGTATAAGATTATCACAGCGACATGTCAATATTGGCCCTGTGTTTGTTCCTCCAGCCACAACTCTGTCAACCTTTGTACATATGTCATGCAGTAGGGGGTACATATGTTCTGTACACCATATTCATTGACAGCATATCTGATAAAAAGCCAATGAGATATCAGACTGCTACACATGTTATGTATAGTAGGGGTTATATTTGAGGGCATAATCTGGGCCTTCTCTGGTTATGTGTACAGTACTGAGGTATGTGTAAGCCTGGTAATTGTCGACAGTGTGTGTGTAGTGCATATGTACCTTGGCCTGTGTAGAGACTGTAGTAGATGTCATTGTTCTTGGTCCTGCTCTATCTGATGTTGCATGTTCCACTGCATGTCACCCTATCAGCTTGCATGTTTGTAGGGGTGGACACACACATGTCCCAAACCACAGACAGCCATCGGACCACACTGTGTAGTGGCCCAGTATATGTAGGGTTGTTGTGTGAGTGGCCCATATGAGGATGGTGTACATCAGATAGTCCCTATACTGTAATAGTATGCTAGCTTACCATATGTGGCTGTAACTGTGTTTACATTGGTTGTGGTTATGCACTTTCACACAGGTGTCTGTTATTCTGTGATGTGACATGCCTGTAGAGCCTGCTATCTATGCAGGTACATCTGTATTCCCACATAGGAGATATAGCCCAGTGTTGGGTCAGTCTGCCTGCACTGTGTTTTGTTACATGCC